>NC_056725.1:311164957-311354957 GCF_019279795.1 Protopterus annectens | reverse complement strand
GTATAGTTCAGCAGCCTCTATCTACACTCAGTAAAAACTCAGTAGGTGGTAAAGATGTTATGTGATCACATGGGTTGTCACTGTTACATAACAAGGCATAACTGAAACCATCATGAGCACACTGAGAAACAGAACAGTCTGTATGGCAGGACGCAGTAGGCTTCCAGTACCCCAATTCATGTAAGTAATGTAAATATAGGTGAAGTATACGGTACTGTACATCCAGATACCTTGCAACAGCTCACCCCTGATACCCCCACATTTTGTAACAGCCTAGGTCATTTATGGTGCTTCCCACCTAGACTCAGTAATACAGGACCATATACCACTGTTACATACACTGGCCGCTGGAGTGCCTAAGGGCACACATGTATTGTGTAGGTGACGCCCACACATATATGGCCCCAACCCCACTGTATGTGTGGGGGATACAACAGCAGTGACTAATAGCAGCAATGGCAGTGTGATATACACACAGCCCACCACAGAACAACCCCCAGCATGACATATGTGCAAAGCTTGGTATGTAGATGGAGGACAGAGGCTGGAACACAGGCACATATGTGGAACACTGTTGTCATACACAAAGCAAGTTGCTGGTGTTACAGGATAGTCTGCACTATACCCATAGTCAGGGAATTGGGGTTAGAAACAGAAATGGATGTAGTCATGTACTGATAGCACTCAACATGCACACTGCCAGTGTAATATCTGACACAGGACCTGTGTGGTGGACAGACAACACATAATAGGCATACCTTTGTCCAGCAAGAGGACAGGCCCACAGTAGTGAGCTATGCAGACAGACTGCATTCTAAGTTAAACTAGTATGCACACACACACACACACACACACACACACACACCCTGTAACACCAGTACTATACAAAGCATAACACTACTCTACTCACAGTCTGTCTCTAGTTCCTGATCCTCCTACAAATATATGGTCGTCATGAGTGTGCGGGTTTTCCTGTAAGAGGTATTGCTTCCTGCTGTCTGTAACACTGATGCCCACACACAGGAAGGATGTCCATCACACAGGAAATGTAAAGGGACCACGCCCACATGCTATAGGGATTTATAGTGGGTGGTTGCCATGACAGTGTAATTGGAAGTAGTACACATGCGTAATCATATATATATATATATATATATATATATATATATATATATATATATATATGTGTATATATGGCTATCTGGATAAGTATATGTACATATATTTCCACCATATGTCCTGGACATGGAGTGTAACCCTACTGCAGCCCCTATAGTCCCAATGTCGTAGTGCAAGGGCATGTCAGGTATGTATAGCAAGTATATTAGTAGACTATTGTTACTCTCATTGGGATTGTCTTCACAGACATGGTGTGTGTGGAAGGTCACATCTGCTTATAACATGTATGCCATTGGCTACTGACAGACATCCTAAGGAAATCATTGTAAAGTACCACTGCTAGCATGTAATGCCCCTGTGGAGTGCAGCAGAGATATCGGCCAATATATGCGGAACTTCGGACACACCCTGTACAGTCCAGAGGTATACACATAATCCCTTAGTGCACAACATGTGTACCAGGCCTGACAATATGGATGTAGACAGCCATGTAGATGGTTATAACACATAATGACTGGTATACATTTGCCACGATAGGTTTTGCATTCACACATTCCTGTCTTGCCTGACACAGAATGACTGCTGGTTCAGGTGTGCCATGGACACATACTACCCACTAGATATTGACATACATCTGTACAGCATCCCACTGCTCTGTCTGACATACATGACTGTTAAGGGAGGCCCAGCAGCAGTACATCTGGCAAGTATCTGCACATGACATCTCACTGGGTAAGTACACTAAGCTGCTAGGCATGTAACAATGCACTGTGCAGGCTACAGGCAAACTGGCTCAAAACTGGCCTACTTCTCCTATGGGGGAATGCACATGTACCTGCATATATAGCAGGCTCAACAGGCATGTCACAGCACAGGATAAGATACACCTGTGTGATAGTGCATAACCAAAACCAATGTGAACACAGTCACATATGGTAAGCTAGCATAATATTGAAGTATATGGACTATCTGTTCTACACCATCCTCGTATGTGCCACTCACAGAATGACCCTACATATACTGGGCTGCTAAAAAGTTTGGTCTGATGGCTGTCTTTGGTATGGGACATGCGTGTGTATGGCCCTACAAACATGTACGCCAAAACGGTACCATACAGTGGGGCAGCAGGTAACATCAGATAGAAGGGGAACTAGAACAATGACATCTACCACATTCTGTGCACAGGCTACAGTACATATTAACAATACACAAACTGCCAACATTCAGCATCACTACACAGACCTCAGTACTGTACAAACATCCACAGAATGTCCAGGTTATGTCATGAAATATAATCCTTACTGTACATAACGTGTAGCAATCAGATATATCACTGGCTTCTTATTAGATATGATGACACTATTTATGGTGTACAGCACATATGCACCATTTCATGCACGACATATGTACAAAGGTTGACAGAGGTGTGGCTGACAGCACATACACAGGGCCAATATAGACATGATGCTGTGATAACCTCATACATATATCATTGTAACAGGGTTTTGTTGCAACATATGTCCTACGACAGATATGACGTCAGTAACTGTCATGGCCTTCACCATCTACAGACTGCAATCCTCACACTACATTCTGCATTCTACAGATAGATGCTCCATGGCTAACACATAAAACCAAAGGCACAACACTGCCCAGTCTGCAGATGACCCTGCAGATGGGGATTCCTCATATACATGGAACTGACATGGCAGGTATTGCAACATGTACGACAGCCATATCCAGACAAACACTGTTAAACCAACATTACTCCAAATGCAGTATAGCAGCACTTACAGTCTGTAGTCAGGTCAGGCACATCCCCCTTCTGTTTGTTTCCATCTTTCCATGGTGTATGTTGTTAGAGGTACATCCCCAATCCATCTGAGATGCTATTTGCCAAACAACAGATCTAGTTCCTGCTCACAGTGAATAAAAAGGGCCAACACCACCATGGTGTTCCTAGATATTGGAGTGTGTTTCCATGCAATTGGCTATGGGAATGTTACCACAGCTGTTCCACATGCAATCAGCTTGGGGAGAGCTGCAATTCATGCAGAGGCCATCAGCTGATTATGATCATCACTTAAAATACACACGCTGCTGCCTAAGCAAAGCAGGTGTGGGTCTCCACATCCAGAAGAGAGGGAGTGGGGGAAACAGAAAAAGGCAAATACATGTCAGGGAGGGGTGGGAGAGTAAAACTGATTCATTTTTGTGTCACACACCTACCAGCACAGGGTATCAACCCCCTGACAACTATGTAGTGCTATTACAGTTCGATGCAGTTATTGGATGCGCCACCTGCTGTAGAACACTCAGAACATATATGTGATGGTGAGTGACATCTGCAAAATGGATATGGTAGATATACGGTAGGTGATGTACACGTGCCTGTCTGCATGAACAGGCGCCAGCGTCAACACAGCCACACTCTCACAGGAAAGCACACACATTGACACACTTGGCAAGGCCAGGAGTACAACTCATCACTAGTTGGATTGCCACAACACATCAATGTGCAGGTATCACATGCACCACACGGGTCATACGGAGGTCGTATGGGCAAAGATTATGAGGAGGTGTCAGACATCAGACAGCATGCTTCAGTATGCCCAGGGGGGTTGTAGTGAGTGTGGATGTGGACATACACACCATACAACACACACACGAACACAATGGGTGCCAGTACTGACATGCATGGGTGCATTTCTGCATGGGTGTGTGGTGGTCAACTGTGGCAGCGGGCTATACAAGAGTTGGTGATGGGTATACCTTGGCATCAGGCCACATGACAATGGTCTGCATTGTGGCTCAGGGCTGTCATGTCTGCATTTGTCCACACAGGTGGGTATTGAATCCCCCATCCATTCATCTGGGTGGCTATTGTGTGTGGCCAGTGCTGTGCATCCCCTGCCATGTATGTGTTCCTTACTCCATGACATGGATATTATCTAGGATGTGCATACCTCCCACATGCATGTACAATGACATGTGGAATTGTACCCAGGGTGTCTGGCCCATGTTGTGAACGCAGATTATGATCAGATGTGCCAGTCTTGCCCACCTGTGGCAGGTACTGGTAATGGGGATCACGTTTCTCCTGCACCTACATTGATAGCATGCTAACAGCATTCCCTGGTGTCAGTGGCATCTACCGATACAAAGCATGTTGTCAGGCATGGTATGTCCATTGTGGGTCACATGTGAAGGCACCACAGGTGGTGCAGGTGTCCATTGGGGAACAT
Organism: Protopterus annectens; assembly: GCF_019279795.1. Taxonomy (NCBI): domain Eukaryota; kingdom Metazoa; phylum Chordata; order Ceratodontiformes; family Protopteridae; genus Protopterus; species Protopterus annectens. The sequence goes on along the minus strand of NC_056725.1, from coordinate 311,350,593 downwards.
GGGGGAGGTGCACTGTTTGCATGTATGTGCATATTGGACAGATGGACAGGGTAACATGCCCTTTGTAGCCCACTGCTATCACTCCATAGTTACTATCGGTGGCCAACATGCAGTGTACTACCCACATATTGGCTGTTGCCTAGGCATGCGTGTGTATGAGACATGAGTTGAGAGTGTGCTCTGGGTAATACTGGGGTTGCTAACTGCAATTTTCTGGCCTTGATGTCACGTGTATGGGTATGGCTTTGCACCCCAGCCTCTCGGCTATTTTACATCTCTTATCCCAGTACGGTTGACATTATGATATATCATAGGGCCACCATAAAAGAAATATGCAAAACCCACTCCACATTGGCCATACACTTACAATCACCTCTCCACAGGATACAAGTTACAAACACACACACACCCCTGTCTTGTGTGGGAGTAGAACCCCTACCAAATTAGTTTATTACACTACGCAGTTATAGTACACACCGCCGACATTACTGGAGTACTCTTTTCCCAAAGGTGTATTTCACAATGAATGACATCATCAGGGTTACCAAAATAGGGCATCTCAAATGTACTGCGAGTGAGCAGCCTAAAATGCATTGCTCCCTATACAGACAGTGAGACACACACAAAACATCCACAACCAACATGTGTGGGTATAGGACCCATGACCAAGGTGTATATCACACTACAACATGGAGCTGTTATAGGACACATCACAGGGATTACTGGAGAACCCCTTCCCCAAAGGTATATTTCACAAGCAGTGACATCAGCAGGATTACCAAAGTAGGGCATTTCAAATGTACTGCGAGTGAGAAGCCTAAAATGCATTGCTCCCTACACAGACAGTGAGACACACAAAACATCCACAACCGACTTATGTGGGTATAGAACCCATGACCAAGGTATATATCACACTACAGCATGGAACTGTGATAGGATGCACCATGGGGATTACTAGAAAACACCTTCCCCAAAGGTATATTTCACAAGGAATGGCATCGGCAGGATTGCCATAGAAGGGCACTTTAAATGTATTGCGTGTGACTAGCCTATAATACATTGCTCCATACACAGACATTGAAACACACACAAAACATCCAGAACTGCCATGGTTGGGGATGGTACCCTAACACAGTTCTAAATCATACTACAGCAGTACGCAGTTACCAGACGTGCTACAGAAATTACTGGGCTGCAATGTTCCCAGAGGTGTATTAATAGGTGGGTCACATCAGCAGCCTTGCCAAAGTTGAGTATATGATTTGCAAGGCGTGTGAGTACTCTAAAACACATTGTTCTCTATTCAGTCAGAGACACACGGACACACACACACACACACACACACACACACACACACACACACACACACACACACACACGCACACACACACACACACACACACACACACACACACACACACACACACACACACACACACACAGTTGCCAGGTCTGGCATTAAGAACACCTACCTAACTACTTCATCACACTACAACATTTACAGGACACGCTATGGAGATTACTGGGCTACAACCTTCCCAGAGGTGTATTTCTAGGTGGGTGACATCAGCATCCTTGCCAAAGTTGAGTATATGACTTGTAAGGAGTGTGAGTACTTTAAAAAGCATTGCTCTCTATTCAGTCAGACAGACACACACACAGTTGCCAGGTTTGGGGTTAGAGCACCTACCTAGCTACTTTATTACACTACAGCAGTACACAGTTACAAGACACACTATAGAGATTACTGGGCTACAGCTGTCCCAAAGGTGTATTTCACATTGGATGACCTCAGCAGGCTTTTCATAGTAGGGCTATTTTGGAGGGCAGTGTGTGCATGGGCCATAACCCATTCATCTAGGGGTTGACATGCCACATGCGGGCACACACGAGGTCATATGTCACAGGTGCATGTATACAGCTGCTAGATGACTACTTCCTTGTGCAGTCATGTTGCACAGCTGGCACGTGCACCACATAGTCTGAAATGCTGACAGATACTGGTGGCTAGTATCTGCAGTGGGTGACATCTGCACCTCATGTGTTTGGGGCCCTTTGGCTGTGTGCTGGGTGGGAGAGGCCTGGATGACTCCTTGACACAGTGACCCTCTTCCACACATCTGTGTACATCTACCTTTGGCTTATATTAGTGTGTTGTCCTGACATATATGTCTGTAGTCCTATCCACTGTGTGTGCAAGGCATGAGTGGTGCATACTGACAAGTGTCTGTACTAACAACTGCAACTGCCAGATAGGTCTGGTCCACTGGTGTTTCCAGTCATGGCCTTCATATGTGTGTGAGCATGCCCAGTATGGCCATCTGTATTGAATTTGTGGATCATGTCCAGGTAGTTTGTGCTGTAGTGCTGACCTTTGTGTTGTACACTGACAGGTAGCATGCTGTCTCTGCAGGGTATCCATCGATCATTTATCTTTGACTGTTACTACATTTCTGCATAGTGGGGGGGGCACACCTAACTGTTTCTACATTTCTACACAGGAGTGGTGGGGACACACTTGTCTGTTATTACATTACTATGTAGGATGGGGGGCACACCTAACTATTTCTACATTTCTACACATGGTTGGGGGGCTCACCTGACTGTTATTATATTACTATGTAGGATGTGGGTGGCACATGTGACACTTGTACACATTTGCTATGACTGTACTGGTATGTCAGGTACTCCATTTCATTCTGTATTGCTAACTATCATGCTGACTAGAGGCATACCAGTGTACTTACTACAGATCATCCCTTTGATTGCCCTACATATTATTGTCTGACTTCCTACCCTTCATACCTAACATCCCACTGCCTGCCCCGCTGTGTTCTGTCTGTGTAGGCCTGGAGGGAGGTTAACCATAGCCATCATTCTGTGACCATGGCACAGGCTTTGTTTGTTTTGTCTACACCTGTCCTGCTGGCTGGGACTGTTGTTGGGTATGTGAACCTTCCTGACTGGCATGTGTGGGTCTTATGGACACACCTGTCGCTCAGCCCATTTCCTGCAGTGGGTTTCCTCACCCTGTGTAGCACTGGCTACTGTGGTGACTCCAGTATGTGTTACAGATGTCATGGTGCCCCTATGGGTGTCTACTGCCTGCTGCCATAACATTCGGCCACCCAATTCCCTTGCATGCTCACATCCATATCATATCTACAGGTAAAAACACATTCTACTCCATTTGGCACTTGGTAGGTTGATTGATTTACCTTGAGGGTGTGCCAGACTTGCGGATGGTGCTGTAGGGCTGCCTATGTTGGATGCACATAGTACACTCCCTATACATGGTAGAGCACAGGTAGTGCCATGTTTGGCATCCCTTTTACTGTATGTGTGAGTCAGAGAGAGGTGCCATTCTCTGGGTCCCTACTGTGTCAGTGCATGTGTTATGCGTTGCCTTTTTGCCAAGGCCAGGGCATACTGGGCACGCCTCCTTCTGCCTACTGGGGCAGGCTCAGGTTGTTCCTCCTCTGAGTCACTCTGTGCCTGTTCAGGCCTTGGCATTGGTGGGGGGGGGGGGCTGTGTGACTCTGCCCCATGCTGTTTCTGCTGCAGCTGTTTCCACAGGATCACATTGTGTAGCATAGCACATACCATGACAATTTGCGTACATGTAGCTGGTGAATACTGCAAGGCTCCACCAGAAGTGTTGAGACACTGGAACCGTGACCTTAGCATCCCAAACACATGCTCTATTATATGACTGGCCTGTGCGTGTGCCTCATTATGTCATTGCTGTTCGGGTGTGTGTGCATTTCTGATTGGTGTCATCAGCCAGGGCTCCATTGTGTACCCAGCATCCCCCACAAGGTGACCGTAGGGGATGTCCACATTGGCAAATCTCTGGTACAGCTGCGTCAGATGCCATATGTGTGAATTGTCATAGCTTCAATGACAGCCAGCACACACATTCATTATAATGCCCTGGGCATCGCACATGACCTGGCAGTTGATGGAGATGATGCCCCTTCGGTTGATGTAGGCCCTACCCTGCTCGCCGGGTGGTACTTTGATGCATATGTGCATGCAGTCTATAGCACCCACTACCTCAGGGTATTCTGCTATTTGGTGGAAGAGACACATATTGCTGGTCAACACCTCATGTGTGTTGAGGAAATATACGTGCTCACTGGCATGTGCTGACATGGCATCCAGGAACTGGTGGAATACTCTGGATGCTGATGCCTGTGAGATCCCCTTGATATTCCCAGTTGTGCTTTGGGAGGTACTTGTGGCTTGTATACCTAGGCCTACACATACCTTGGTATCCACTGGGATGGGTTCTCCTCGGCCAGTTTGGAGTGTCAAGTGTGGCCGGCACAGTTCAACAATTTGCTGTAGGAGGTCTCTCTCCACCCTATAGCACTCCACTATCTCTAGTTCATTTAGCCCCTGGTAGGCTACCCTGGGCCTGTACACTCTTCTCTGTCTCCTCACTTTGGGTTGTTCAGCAGCATTCACATCCACACCACCCTCAGCCTCTTGCACATGTTGTTCTATGTTGTCTGCTGCAGCCCTTCTCATTTTGTAGGTTTTGTTTGTTAAAATGTCCCCACTTGTATGCATCGGTAGTGTAGAGCATGGGAAAAACCAAAGGGGAAGGTGCTTGCTTAGTTTATAGTAGTGTTCTGGGCTGGGCTGGTCTGCTGTCTGTGTAATTGGTTGATTCTGATACATTTCAACTGCCAGCTAAGCTAGTTTTCCTTGATTACCTTCCTACTGCTGTTTTCCATTCCCATTGTCTTCCTGTTTAAGCTTGCATGTGCACCGTGCAAACAGAGTGCTCAAATGTGCAAAGTGCTGCTATTTCCTGATTTAACATTTTTTTTCTTCCTTTAAAACCTGGTGCACGGTACGCCCACCCGCTTAGGCTTTGTAAAGAGTGCTAGGCAGGTTTGGACACAACCCCTAGCTTAACACAGCTAAGCTAGGAGCAATCCCAAGCCACAAGGCTCCAATCTGCTTACAGTATGCCTGACACGCAACCCCATGATGTCAGCTAATTCCTAGGCTTGCACCAAACTATTCATACTCTTACATCGTTGGGACCTGCCTCACATGCTGGCGAAAACTGAGATTCCCTATCCTTCCCCTAAGTTGCATAGGATTGCCTGCTAATGCATGGTTACATGTCTCACGCTGAGCCTCCCCTCTTAGCAACCATTACACACTGGCCAGGTTGTCTTCTGCCTGCCATTGACATGCATGGCAGAATACTGATTTTAGTTGGAATGCTTATTTTAGGTTTATTTTATTACCCCCCCCATCCCATTTGTGCACTGCTGCCCTATGCTTAAACAGCCGAGATCGGTGAAAAAAAATAAAAGTTGATTTTTTTTATCTTTGAAACAGTTTGCAATACCAATGGCCTTATACTTGGCCATTCACATGCTTTCTCAATGATATGCAGCCTTTATTTGGAGCTGTCATATCTCCGTTTCAGATTTTGCAGAAATGTACTCAGTTACTAATTGAGTACATTTCTGCAGATAGCACTCATCTTGCATGGGCTATTACAAGTTTCCTGGATTGCAATATCACCTAATTTGCATGGATTTCTCCTGGAAATGAGGTGATTTGCATACCAGGGCTTAGTCCGTGCATGATTAGTGCAGGAGTTCTCATGCACATCCCTGTAGGCTGTTCCTGGATCGCATTGCAGACATATTGTCTGTCAGAGCTCCTGCACTAATCATGCATGTTGTGCAGGGAATAGAGAATCCAGGGGTGTGTCATGCTAATTACAGAATAAGCAGCGGAATTATTTGCTAATCAACCAATCCAAGATGGAGGAGTTATTCAACAAGCTATAAAGCAATCGTGTTGACTCAGTGTAGGTTTTCCCTGAAAATTTCAAAACCTATTGGAATACAACCAAGGAAACTTCTGAACACAGAAACAATGATAGGGGCTGCAGTTACATTTATAGTTGTGTATGTGCAACAGACCCATGTATATGTTACTGCTGCTGCTAATAGATCTTGGCCAAGAAGGAGAAGGGTGTTTAGACCTCATTTATCTTTCTATGGTCTGCATCATATGGAAATCATAGAGCATTACATGGAGGACAGAGACACACTACAGGAACTCTGCAACCTCTGTCATCCTCAACTGAGAGCAAGGGCAAACTGAGGTGAGCCAATGCCTGTGGAGGCTAAGATACATATAGTACTTGGAATATTAACTACAGAAACCTTTCAGAGACTAATAGGATATTCTGGGAGTGTCAGAAGTATCATTATCTGGGATCCTACATCAATTCCTGAATGCTATGCTACAACATGCCACTGATTATATACAGTTTCCCCATACACCAAAGGACAGAGTGGAAACTATGCAAGATTTCTACCCTGTAGCACACTTCTCTGAAGTTCTAAGTGCCATAGACTGCATGCACATTGAAATCAAAGCACCATCTGGGGAACAGGGAAGGGTGCATATAAACAGAAAGGGCTTCCACTCCATTATCTGCCAGGACAGGGAATCATCCTGACTGTGCGTGCTCGCAATACTGTCAGTTACCTTTACTCACAAATATGCCACAACTCACAGCTCTATCACATGTTTTCCAGAGGTGATATCCCGCAGGGTCATTTACTGGGGGGTGCATGGCATGCATTGGAGCCATGGCTGAAGACACCCATCAGAAATGGACACACATAAAACCCAATTTTTGCTGTAGCAAAACACAAATGTACTGGGCTTCCCCACCCCCAAAACAAAAGGAAAATGACAGTTTGTACAATCCAAGGAATAACACGTAATGCACTTGTTATAAATGCTTTCCATGCAATTATCACAAAAAATGTGTACACATGTACAATGCAGATACAATTGTTTACAATTGCTAGTCACCTCTCACTGTGGCCAGCACTCCTCTGATGGTGTCTACGGCTCATTTTAAAACCATAACATGCCTGTATCACTGATAATATAGTACTTTACATTGCCATGGAATAAGATAGAAGACTATAAGGTAAAAAGTTTTAACAATAACACTTGTAATGACAGTTAATAAGGCTATCTGTGAAAGTCAGTGTGTGCCAAAAATGCCTATGCCAAGAATAATACATATACAGATAACAGTTTAATGTTCTAATACTTATATAGAAAAGTTTTCTTTGTAACATATTAACTACAAATAAAGCATGTACTTGAAACATACAAGTATATCTTAGAAACACAAGTCTTCTGTGCAGATAATCAAAAAGGAGTATCAATCCTCTGTGCTGTGCAAATACACAAGTCCCCTTACTTTCAAGTTCCCTAGCTACATGGTTACTTTCTTATGGTTTAGATTCAGGCCCGTGAGCATGGTGAAGATGCAAATGAAGTGTGAACTCATTAGAATTGCTGAATCCTAAACTTTCGGCTTTATGTAGCAGATGTAAACATAGGACAGGCACTAACTCAATTTTGTTGCTAATGGATTGCGACTGTGAATGATGAGTGGGATGGAGAAGGAATACACAACAACAATACAGAAGTCCCTATGTGCAGTGGGTGTGTCAGTAGAAGTAATTGTAGCAAGATTTGAAAGGGAAGTAAACAGCATATATTTCTCAGTTCCTGTGCACTAATAGCCAAACTCTCTTTCCTTTACTAAAAACTGTATTTTACTGTTATGTAAAATTGTCATACATTTTTAGGACAATGTTAACAAATGCCCTATAGACTCCATGTCTGAGAGAACAGCACAGATAAGAAAAATGCATGCAACTTAAAGAGAAGACAGAGCTGCATTGGTGCAAACAATACTCAAATGTTTGTGTGATCTTACATTGCACTAAATATGTAAGCAAGACTTGTAAAAATAAATGTGAGTGTGCAAGTGCTATATTCTGTAAAATACTGTGGTAGAAGTGGGACTTGTGTATATGCACAATGATTTTCATTTCTGCTACAAAGCTTTCTCTGTAGCAGAGAGAGATAGAAAGCCTTTCCTGTGTTTTGTAAATTCAGTAGTTTGACAGTTCAAATCTGTAATGTGTGTTAAACAGTGTTTTGCAATTTTTTTCTTTTCTTTTTTTTTTATAATATTAATATTTGTGAGGTACATGGGTAAGCAAAAACATTATGAAATTGATAAATGCATTAAATTTAAAGTTAAGTTACTTCTATGATCAAGACTGCATGAATTATATCTATGAATCAAGTGTGTGTGTAACACACCTGGTACACACGAAATGCACAGTATATATTATTTTTAGGTCATGGTTCAAGTCCCACATTTATATTTTAATGCTGAAACATTACAAGAATAATGCATGCTTAACTTTACCTGTCAAGTTTGCATGTTGCTTACCTTCATGCAAGCACAGTCTAGTAGCCTGGACAACAAGCAGACATTGTCAGTTTCAAAAAGGATACATTGTTACCTCTTTTCTTTCCATCCCACAAACCTGCTAAGCTGCATTGTGTGACAGTCCCCAACACCTGCAGGTCCAGAAAATCTGAAGACAGTAGGTAGACACTTATCAATTTCAAAAAAGATACATTTTTGCATCTTTTGCTTACCATCATGCAAACCTGCTACATGGCTTGAATAATGGTCAACAACATCTGTAGGTCCAGAACACCTGCAGACACTACAAAGACACTTGTCAATTTCAAAATGGATACATTCTGACATGTTGTTTGCCACTGTGCAAACACATTAAGGGGCATTATGCAGTGGTCAGCACACATACATAGTAATGAATGTGAAAATATACAGCTGTTGCTTATTTGTTCCTGTGGCAGCAGGTTAAGTTAAGGGCTCCAATACAGTTGAGCCTGGGTTCTAATACAGAATACAACAAAGTCTGAAGTTTTATTACTGATGTTCCAGCTGTCTTTTTGTAAACATTAACATCTAAAAAATAATTATATACTGCTGTTCCAGTTTACTTTATGTAAACATTAACATTACAAAAATAATTACACATAGAAATAACTTTCTTTAGCAGGTGCATTGAGCATACACAGTATATCTACATATATATTACATGTGTAACTGTGTGTAACAGCAGAATCATGGTTGTAGAACTAAATATTTATTTTCATTACTTTCATGTCACACAGACATGGTTAAACACTCAACTCTTTAATGTATATGTATATCTAATTAGCAGGTCCGACAAACAAGGTCTCAGTTATAATCAGCACTCTGCACAGCAATGACTGTAAAAATACACTTGTAGGCCAAGCTTGCCTGGGGCCTGGTATAAGTTAATGCTCGCAATGCAGGTGAGCCAGTGTTCTAATCTAGCACAATACCAGTTTTATTAATGCTTATCCACTCAATTAAAAAAAATAAAAAACAATGTAAACATAATTAGAAATAATGAATAGCAGCACGATATGCTAGGGAAACACTGGTGGCCAAAACACAAGTCAGATAAATAACAGTAAACCAACAATCACCAGATACACAACCGAGTACAAAAAAATGAGCAGCAAATGAAACGAGCAGCAAAATGTATACCTGAATCGTACAAAAGTAAAGTAATAAAACATATCACGGGTAAGCATTTTTGTGTTTCAAATAATGCTTCTTCAGACCAATAGACCATATTAATTGAACAAGCAATTAAATATCTAAGACTCTGTGACCCAACCAATGAGAACCCATAAGACCCCCTACAATCATACATGTCTATCACATGGATATGGCCAATCAGAAACTAATATACATATCTCAACCAATCAAAAATATAGAGCAGCCAATTATTTGCTGATTGGCCATCTCCATGTGATAGACGTGAATGATTAGGGGGGCCTTATGTGGTCTCATTGGTTGGGTCACAGAGTCTTACCTCCAGATTTACAAAGCCCTTTATAGCATGCAGGATTAGTCTAAGAGCTATTTTCGGCAATATGGTTGACGTGCGATCCGGGAACGAGCTCCCAGGACGTGCACATGAGCTCTTAGGCTAATCCTGCACGGATCGAGCTCCTGTATGCAAATTACCCTCATTTGCCAGTGAAAACTATGCAAATGAGGGTAATCTGCGATCCAGGAAGCTGGCAACTGTCAGTGCAGGATGAGTGCAGTCTGCAGAAATGTACTTGGTTAGTAACTGAGTACATTTCTGCAAACTACAAAACAGATCTATGACAGCTCCAAATAAAGGCTGCATATTAATGAGGAAGCATGCCAATGGCCAAGTAGAAGGCCACTGGCATTGCAAACTGTTTAAAAAAAAAAAACTTTATTTTTTTTTGCCGATCTCAGCTGTTGAAGCATAGGGCAGCGGAACGCAAATGGGATCGGGGGGGGGGATAATAAAATAAACCTAAACTAAGCATTCTAACTAAAATCAGTATTCTGCCATGCAAGTCAATGGCAGGCAGAAGACAACCTGGCCAGTGAGTAATGGTTGCTAAGGGGGAGGCTCAGTATGGGACATGTAACTTTGCTTTAGCAGGCAATCCTATGCAAATGAGGGAAAAGTTAGTGAATCCCAGTTTTCCCCAGGGAGTGAGGCAGGTCCCAAGAGTCTAAGAGTATAAATAGCTATGTGCAAGACTAGGATATAGGTGACATCATGGGTGTGTGTGTCAGGCATACTGTAAGCAAATTGGAGCCCTGTGGCACGGGATTGCTCCTAGCTTAGCACAGCTAAGTTGGGGTGTGTCTAAACCTGCCTAGCACTCTTTACAAAGTGTAAGCAGGTGTGTGTGCTGTGCACCGGGTTTTACAGGAAGAAAAGGGAATTTAAACCAGGAAATAGCTCTGTGCACATTTGAGCATTCTGTTTGCGTGGTGCACACACGAGCTTAAACAGGGAGGCAATGGGAAGAGAAAACAGCAGTAGGAAGGTAATCAAGGAAAACTAGCTTAGCTGGCAGGTGAAATGTATCAGAATCAGCCAATTACACAGACAGCAGACCAGCACAGCCCAGGAAACTACTATAAACTAAGCAAACACCTTCCCCTGTGCTTTCTCCACACACATGTGGGGAAAGTTTAACAAAGAAACCTACAAAATGAGAAGGGATGCAGCAGGCAACTTAGAACATCATGTGCAAGAGGCTGAGGGTGGTGAGGATGTGAATGCTGCCGAACAACCCACAGTGAGGAGACAGAGAAGAGTGTACATACCCAGGGTAACCTACCACGGACTACATGAGCTGGAGATAGTGGAGCGCTATAGGGTGGACAGAGACCTACTACAGCAAATTGTTGAACTGTGCCGGCCACACCTGACACACCAAACTGACCGAGGGGAACCAATCCCAATGGATACCAGGGTATGTGTAAGCCTATATATACTAGCCACAGGTACCTCACAAAGCACAACTGGGGATATCATGGGGATCTCACAGGCATCAGCATCCAGAGTATTCCACCAGTTCCTGGATGCCATGGCAGCACATGCCAGGGAGCATGTATATTTCCTCAACACACGTGAGGTGCTGACCAGCAATATAAGTCTCTTCCACCAAATAGCAGAATACCCTGGGGTAGTGGGTGCTATAGACACATATGTATGTACACATACCTCCCAACTGTCCCGAATTACTAATTTTGTACCGAGTTTTGTGGTCCAAATAATGGGGTGCCATGATTCCCGAGTGGCACCCCTTAATTTCCGATTTTATTTCTTTATTTTTTCACTTTTTTTTTATTTTTCACGGTTTCGGAGTGGACCGTCAGCTCCGTCAGGGCTACCAGCCTGTCGGAATTCAGCTTGCTCATGTATTTGGTTCAAATACTGTGCGAGAGGGAAGGGAGAATGGAAAGTATATATTTATAAGGCTTGTTGGCTGTATTATCGCTCCTGGATTTAGAAGGCCTCACTCTGCAAGTAAAACGGTGACCGGAAAGGATGCATCTTCGGCTTCTTTGCTATGCAAGTGGAACAGAAAGGATTTATTTTTGCTCCTGCTGCCTGATTTTATTTGTAGAAGGCTCTGTAAGTGAAACATAAGGAGCCTAGCTAATGGTCCTGACTCCTGCTGCCTGGATTTATTTGTAGAAGGCTCTGAAAGTGAATGGTTTATGTGGAAAATGTGTGTGTGTGTGTGTGTGTGTGTGTGTGTGTGTGTGTGTGTGTGTGTGTGTGTGTGTGTGTGTACACTGCTGACAAAGGGAAGCAATTATGCTGAGCAGGTTAGCCAGTGACCCTGCAGTTTAATGTGCATCTTAACAAAAAGGTCTAATGTTTCTCATACATAGTATACTACAGAATTAATAGTCAGGTTTCTTTCTTCTTTAGTGCCTGTAGTAATGTGATTAAATCTGGTTTTAAAAAGAAAGCTCTGATTGAATGGAACATGTACTCAGCTAGGGCAAGTATACAGTGCAAGGATCAGGAGCAGTCATCTATTTAATGTGTTGCAGATTGTCTTGTTTGTTGGTTTTGAATGTGCATGATGTCGCACGACCTTTGGTTTGTTTTTGAACATGTATGATGTCATGCGGCCTTTGGCTCACATCAGATTGAACACCAGAGCATTTTTTGGCTGCATTGTAAGGGTTCAAAAAAAAAAGATGGTCTTCATTGAATTTTATTGATGTTGACCCCTTTCATTTTCCACTTTCATGTGCTATTTCTGTGTTTCTTGACATTTTGAAAATGGTAAGGACATGGAAGCTATTTCATCCTATTCCATAAGTACTCTATGTTTTAAGAATGTAGATAGGGTTTAAGTACATGCAGAAGACAATGGGTTGCATCATCGACAGTGACTGCTTGTGGCTTAACTCTGTTGCACTTATTGGTAATGTCCTTTTCATAAACGTGGTGTCATACTTGAAGGAAGCAAATTAGTCATTTCTGCTTTTGCAGCTTGTTTTCCATTGTTCATGGCTTGGACCTTAGGCTTGTTTTGTAGATGTTGTTTAATTTTTTTTTTTTTGTTGGCTCAAAATATTTCTACTCAGAAGGCCTGCAGTAGTAAACTGAAGTGTTTTATCCATGGTTTGGTATGTTTTAATTCCTCTGCATAAGGTTTATCTTTCATGTAGTTCAGTAAACCCAGTTCTTTGTGACATTTAGGTAATTAAATCCACTGTTTTAAATTTCACATGTTAACCTTTATATGTATTTCTTTTTTGTTGCAGTTTTGGCTTTTGTTGCCTGTCAGTCATCTGGATTGACAAAACAAAACAGGCACTAGAAATGCAGACGCAGCAACCTCTTCATTAGTTACATATCTCTTTAATGTGGAATTATTTAGATGACTTTTACTTCAGAGATTGTCATTTTGTGCATATCTACTGGTGGATTGTAAAAGTTTGAGTAGGCTTTTATGATGGAAATGTTCTGAATTGGGCAGTTTTGTCATTATTGGTTTATGCATTTTGTTTCATTGCTTACTGGAAAAATGTTCAAAACAATACATTTTAAACATGCGCTAACAAGTGTGCTGTATTATACAATGAATATAATTTAGTACAGTTAGGAAGGTGCATCAAAGAACACATGTATGTTTCATGTGCAAGGGGCCTATGATTTCAAAACAGCCCAGAGGTAATCTTTATCCACCACTGGACAGATGCATTTTCTTTGAATGTGGGTTTAAATGCTGTTTCAATTAATGTGAGTTTCAAGGGCAGAAAAGTTTTAATGCTAAATCTATTTTTATTGTGAGACTGTATTGTTTTGTTTAGTAGATATCTTAGTGTTTTTCCTATAAAATGTAAAATAAAAGTGGTAAGTGAAATCCAGCCCAAATAATCATTGTAGAAGTAAAGCACTATGTACATTGCAGTGTTTATGGTAAATGGGGAGAAAATAGCCAAGTTACAGAACATTGGAATGACTGCAGGAGACTCTTGGGCCATATTTTCGTTGTCTGTTCTTCAGATTGCGTTTGAAAGTTGGTATCCCACAATTCCATTGGGGTGGGTGGGGTTAACCAATTATGCTTGTACATTTTATGTTAATCAGCATACAGATTTGTACCTATTTTTCATGGGCCTTGTCCATATTATTGATGTTTCCAGGTTGAGAGGTATGCACACATATATGCATCAAAGCACCACCTGGTGAGCAAGGTAGGGCCTACATCAACCGCAGGGGCATCCCCTCCATCAACTGCCAGGTCATATGTGATGTCCAGGGCGTTATAATGAATGTGTGTGCTGGCTGCCCTGGAAGCTATGATGATTCACACATATGACATCTGACGCAGCTGTACCAGAGATTTGCCAATATGGACATCCCCTACGATCACTTAGTGGGAGATGCTGGGTACCCACTGGAGCCGTGGCTGATGACACCCATCAGAAATGCACACACATCTGAACAACAATGCCATAATGAGGCACACGCACAGGCCAGACATATAATAGAGCATGTGTTTGGGATACTTAGGTCATGGTTCCAGTGTCTGGACACATCCGGTGTAGCTTTGCAGTATTCACCAGCTACATGTACCCAAATTTCCATGGTATCTGCTATGCTACACAATATGATCCTGTGGAAACAGCTGCAGCAGGAACAGCATGGGGCAGGGTCACACAGCCCCCCACCAATGCCAAGGCCTGTACAGGCACAGAGTGACTTGGAGGAGGAACAAACTGAGCCTTCCCCAGTAGGCAGAAGGAGGCATGCCCAGTATGCCCTGGCCTTGGCAAAGAGGCAACACATAGCATATGCATGGACACAGTAGGGACCCAGGGAATGACACCTTTCTCTGACTCGCACAGACAGTAAAAGGGACGCCAAACATGACACTACCTGTGCTCAACCATGTATAGGGAGTGTACTATGAGCATCTGACATAGGCAGCCCTCCAGCACCATCCGCAAGTCTGGCACACCCCCAAGGTAAGTCAATCAACCTACCAATTGCCAAATGGAGTAGAATGTGTTGTTACCTGTAGCTATGGTATGGATGTGAGCATGCAAGGGATTTGGGTGGCTGACTGATATGGCAGCAGACAGCTGACACCCATACTGGCACCGTGACATCTTTACCACATACTGGAGTCACCATAGCAGCCAGTACTACACAGGGTGACAAAACTCACTGCAGGAAACGAGCTGAGCCACTCAGGAAGGTTCACATACCCAATAACAGTCTCAGCCAGCAGGACAGGTGTAGACAAACACAAACAACTGCTGTAATATGGGCTCTGAATTAGCCCTATGGGTAACCCCTCCCCAGGCCTACACAGACAGACTACAGCAGGCCAGGCAGTGGGATGTAAGATGTGAAGGCTAGTAAGTCAGAAACTAATATGTAGGTAATTAAAGCTAAGATCTATAATACACTGGTATGCCTCTAGCCAACATGATAGGTAAGACTACAGGCTGAAATGGAGTACCTGACATACCAGTACAGTCCTAGCAAATGTGTACAAGTGTTAGGTGTGCACCCCCCATCCTATGTACACTTATAGTAACAGTCAGGTGTGCCCCCCGACTCCTGTGTAGAAATGTAGAAACAGCCAGGTGCCCCCCCCCAAGCTATGCAGAAATGTAGCAACAGTCAATGCCAAATGACTGATGGATACCCTGCAGACACAGCATGCTACCTGTTGGTGTACAACACAAAGGTCAGCAACGCAGTACAAACTAGCTGGACTTAATCCACACATGCAATTCAGATGGCCATACTGGGCATGCTCACACACTTAGAGGAATGAAGGCAATGTCAGTTAACAACATACTGAAAGGTCATACTGGGCATGCTCACACACTTAAACACATAAAGGCCATGTCTGCAAACACCAGTGGACCAGACATATCTGGCAGTCACAGTTCTTAGTGCAGACACATGTCAGCATGCACCACTCCTGCCTTTCACACAGAGTGGTTAGGAATACAGACACATATGTAAGGACAACACACTATAATAAGCCAAAGGTAGATGGACATAGATGTGTGGAAGAGGGTGACCATGACCAGGAGCCATCCGGCCCTGTCCCACCCAGCACACAGCCAAAGGGCCCCAAACACATGAGGTGCAGATGTCACTCACTGCATATACTAGCCACCAGTATCTGTCAGCATGACAGCCTATGTGGTGCATGTGCCAGCTGTGCAACATGACTGTACAAGGAAGTAGTCATCTAGTAGCTTTATACACATACCTGTGACATATGACCCCATGTGTGCCCGCATGTGGCATGTCAACACTTACATGAATGTGTTATGGCCCATGCACACACCGCCCTCCCCATAACAGTATTATGACAAGCCTGCTGAGGTCATCCAATGTGAAATTCACCTTTGGGAGAGCAGTAGCTCAGTAATCTCCATGGTGCATCCCATTACTGCCTACTGCTGTACTGATTAGATAGTAGTTCTAACCCCAGACTTGGCAATTGTGTCCGTGTATGTTTAAGTGTCTGTCTGTCTGTCTATGACTGTGTAGAGAGAAATGCATTTTAGGCTTCTCACACTCCTTACAATTCATACACTCAGCTGTGGCAAGGCTGCTGATGTCACTCACCTAGGAATACACCTCTAGGAAAGTCATAGTCCAGTAATTTTCATAGCATGACCTGTAACTGCGTACTGCTGTAATGTGATAAGGTGGTTAAGTAGGTGTGCTATCCCCATACCTGGCAACTGTGTGTGTGTGTGTGTGTCTGACTGTGTAGAGAGGAATGCTTTTTAGGCTACTCACACTCCGTACAATTTATATACTCAACGTTGACAAGGCTGCTGATGTCACTCACCTAGAAATACACCTCTGGGAAAGTCATAGCCTTGTAATCTCTGTAGCACATCCTGTAACTGCATACTGATGTAGTGTGATAAAATAGTTAGGTAGGTGTTCTAACCCTAGACCTGGCAACCGTGTTTGCTTGTAAATGTGTGTCTAACTTTGGCAAGTCTGCTGATGTCACTCACCTAGAAATATACCTCTGGAAAAGTCATAACTCAGTAATCTACGTAGCACATTCTATAACTGTGTATTGTTATAGTGTGATAAAATAGTTAAGAAAGTGTTCTAACCCAAGACCTAAAAACTTTTTGTGTGTGAGTCTCTGTGTGTTTCTAACTGAATAGAAAGCAATGCTTTTTAGGCTACTCACACTCCATATAATTCATATACTCAACTTTGGCAAGGCTGCTGATGTTACCTACCTAGACATGCACCTCTGAGAAGGCCGTAGCACGTCCTGTAACTGCGTACTGCTGTAGTGTGAATTAGAACTGTGGTAGAGTTCCATTTCCACCCATGGCAGTTCTGGATGTTTTGTGTGTGTTCCAATGTCTCTGTATGGAGCAATGCATTATGGGCTACAACACAGTACATTTCAAATGCCCTAATTTGGCAATCCTGCTGATGTCATTCATTGTGAAATACAACATTGTGGAATAAGCTCTGTAGTAATTCCTGTGGAATGACCTATAACTACTCCATGCTGTAGTGTGATATACACCTTGGCCAGGGGTTCAATACCCACACATGTCAGTTGTGGATATTTTGTGTGTGCCTCACTGTCCGTGTAGGGAGCAATGCATTTTAGGCTAGTCACTCGCAGTACAGTTGAAATGCACTTCTTTGATAATGCTGCTGATGTCATTCATTGTGAAACACACCTTTGGGGAAGGACATCTCTAGCAATCCCTGTGCTGTGTGCTATAGACCTCAGTTTGGGGTTCTATACCCACACATGTCAGTTGTGGATGTTTTGTGTGTCCCACTGTCTGTGTAGGGAGCAATGCATTTTAGGCTGGTCACTCGCAGTACAGTTGAAATGCCCTTCTTTGATAATCCTGCTGATGTCATTCATTGAGAAATACACCTTTGGGAAACAAGTACTTCAGTAATGTCCGTGGCATTTACTATGACTGTGTAGTGTAATAAACTAGGTAGGTAGGGGTTCAGCTCCCAGACATGACAAGTGTGTGTGTGTGTGTGTGTGTGTGTGTGTGTGTGTGTGTGTGTGTGTGTGTGTGTGTGTGCGTGTGTGTGTGTGTTTGTAACTCATATCCTGTATAGAGGTGGCTGTGAGTGTGGGCAATGCAGAGGGGGTTTTGCTTATTTCTTTTATGGTGGCCTACTATATATCACAATGTCAACCATACAGGGATAACAGATGTACATTAGCTGAGAGGCTGGTGTGCAAAGCCAAACCCATACTTGTAACATCAAGGCCAGCCAATAAGAGTTAGCAACCCCACTATTACACAGAGCACACCCTCAATCCATGTGTCATATGCACACGCATGCTTAGGCAACAGCCAATATGTGGGTAGTACACTACATATTGGCCACTGATAGTAACTATGCAGTGATAGCAGTGGGCTACAGAGGGTATGTCACCCTGCCCATCTGTCCAATATGCACGTACATGCAGACAGTGCACCTCCACCATGTTCCCCAATGGACACCTGCACCACCTATGGTGCCTTCACATGTGACTCACAAGGGGCATACCATGCCTGACAACATGCCCTGTATGGACAGATGACACTGACATCAGGGAATGCAGTTATCATGCTATCAATGTAGGTGCAGGGTAAATCTGATGCCCATTACCAATTCCTGCCACAGATGGGAAAGACTGGCACATCTGATGATAATCTGTGTTCACAACATGGGCCAGACACTCCAGTTACAGTAGCACATGTCACTGTACATGCGTGTGGGAGGTGTGCACATCCCATACACCATCCATGTGATGGACTAAGGAACACATACATGGCAAGTGATGCACAGCATTGGCCACACACAATAATCACCCAGATGACTGGATGGGGGATGCAATACCCACCTGTTTGGGCAAATGCAGAAACTACAGGCCTGAGCCACAATGCAGACCATTGTCATTTGGCCTGATGCCAAGGTATACCCATTGCCTACACTTGTACAGCGTGCTGGCACAGTTGACCACCACACACCCATGCAGCCATGCACCCATGCATGTCAGAACTGGCACCCTGTGTGTTTGTGTGTGTGTTGCATGGTGCATATGTCGACATACATACTCACTACAACCCCCCCCAAGGCATACTGAAGCATGCTGTCGGATATCTTGACACCTCCTCATACTCTTTGCCCATACGACCTCTGTATGACCCGTGTGGTGCATGTGATTCTTGCACATCGATGTGTTGTGGCAATCCCACTAGTGATGAGTTGTACTCCTGGCCCTGCCAAGTGTGTCAATGTGTGTGCGGCACTGTGTGAATGTGCCTGTGTTGATGCTGGCACCTGTTCATGCAGACAGGCACATGTACGTCACCTACCATATATCTACTGTATCCCTGTTGCAGATGTCACTCATGATCACATATATGTTCTGAGTGCTCCAAAGCAGGTAACCCATGTGGTGCATCCAATAACTTTATTGAACTGTGATAGCACTATATAGTTGTTATGGGTTTGATACCCTGTGTTGGTAGGTGTGTGAAACAAACATGCTTCAGTTTTACTCTCCCATCCCTCCCTGAAATGTATTTGCCTCTGTCTGCCTCCCCCACCCCCTCTCTGGTGGATGTGGAGCCCCACACTTGCTTTGCTTATGCAGCAGCATGTGTAATTTAAGTGATGCGTATGATCAGCTGATGGCCTCTGCATGATTTGCTGCCCTCCCTTAGCTAATTGAATGTGGAACAGCTGTAGTAACATTCCCATAGCCAAATGCATGGAAACATACTCCATTACCTAGGAACATCATGGTGGTGTTGACCCTTTTCAGTCACTGTGAGCAGGAACTAGATATGCTGTTTAGCAAACAGCATCTGAGATGGATTGGGGATTTACCTCGAACAACATACACTGGGAAATGTGTCAACGAATAGGACGGGGATGTGCCTGACCTGAATACAGACTATAAGTGCTGCTATACTGCATTTGGAGTAATGTTGGTTTAACAGTGTTGGTCTGGATATGCCTGTCATACATGTCGCAATACCTGCCATGTCAGTTCCATATATATGAGGAATCCCCATCTGCAGGGTCATCTGCGGACTGGGCAGTGTTTTGCCTTTGGTTTCATGTGTTAGCCACAGTGCATCTATCTGTAGAATGCAGAAGGTATTGTGAAGATTGCAATCTGTAGATGGTGAAGGCCGTGACAGTTACTGACTTCATATCCCTCATAGGACATATATTGCAACAAACCCCATTACAATGGTAAATGTATGAGGTTATCACAGCAACACATCTATACTGGCCCTGTGCATGTGGTGTCAGCCACACTTCTGTCAACCATTGTACATATGTTGTGCATGAAGTGGTGCATACATGCTGTACACCATAAATAGTGTCATCATATCTGATAACAAGCCTGTGATATATCAGATTGCTACACATGTCATGTACAGTAGGTGTTATATATCATGACATAACCTGGACATTCTGTGGATGTTTGTACAGGACTGAGGTCTGTGTAGTGATGGTGAATGTCAGCAGTGTGTGCATTGTTAATATGTACATTAGCCTGTGTACAGACTGTGGTAGATGTCATTGTTCTAGTTCCTCTTCTATCTGATGTTACATGCTGCCCCACTGTATGGTACTGTTTTGCTGTGCATGTTTGTAGGGCCATACACACAGATGTCCCATGCCACAGAAAGCCATCAGAACAAACTGTGTAGCAGCCCAGTATATGTAGGGTCATTCTATGAGTGACACATATGAGGATGGTGAGAACAGATAGTCCATATACTGTAATAGTATGCTAGCTTACCATATGTGGCTGTGGCTGTGTTCACATTGGTTGTGGTTATGCACTTTCACAAAGGTGTATCTTACTTTGTGCTGTGACATGGCTGATGCGCCTGCTATATATGCGGGTACATGTGCATTCCCCCATACGAGATGTAGGCCAGTGTTCAACCAGTCTGCCTGTAGCCTGCACAGTGCATTGTTACATGCCTAGCAGCCTTGTGTACTTACCCAGTGAGATGTTATGTGCTGATACTTGCCAGATGTACTGCTGCCAGGCCTCCCTTAAAGGTCATGTATGTCAGACAGAGCAGTGGGATGCTGTACAGACGTATGTCAATATCTAGGGGGTAGTATGTGTCCATGGCACCCCTGTACCAGAAGTCATTATGTGTTTGGCAAGACAGGAGTGTTTGAATCCAAAACCTATGGTGGCAAATGTATACCAGTCGTTATGTGTTATACCCATCTACATGGCTGTCTACATACATATTGTCAGGCCTGGTATACATGTTGTGAAGTAAGTATTATGTGTAAACCTCTGGACTGTACAGGGTGTGTCCGAAGTTCCACATATATTGGCCAATATCTCTGCTGCACTCCACAGGGGCATTACATGCTAGCGGCAGTACTTTACAATGATTCCCTTAGGATATCTGTCAGTAGTCAATGGCACACATGTTATAAGCAGATGTCACCTTCCATACATACCATGTCTGTGAAGACAGTCCCAATGACAGTAGCAATAGTCAAGTAATATACCTGCTATACATACCAGACATCACCTTGCACTACGACTTTGGGACTACAGGGGCTGGGTTAGAGCTACATTCCAAGTCCAGGACATATGGTGGAAATATATGTACATATACTTATCCAGATAGCCATATATATATATATATATATATATATATATATATATATATATATATATATATATATAATTACACATGTGTACTACTTCCAGTTACCACTGTCATGGCATCCACCCACTATAAATCCCTACACCATGTGGGTGTGGTCCCTTTACATTTCCTGTGTGATGGACATCCATCCTGTGTGTGGGCATCAGTGTTACAGACAGCAGGTAGCAATACCTCCTACAGAAGAACCTGCACACTCAGAGCGGCCACATATCCGTAGAAGGATCAGGAATTACAGACAGACTGTGACTAGAGTTGTGTTATGCTTTGAATAGTACTGCTGTTACAGGGTGTGTGTAGGTACATACTAGTGTACGTTGTAATGCAGTCTGTCTACATAGCTCACTACTGTGGGCCTATCCTCTTGCTGGACAGAGGTATGCCTATCATGTGTTGTTCATCCACCACACAGGTCCTGTGTCAGATTTTACACTGGCTGTGTGTGTTGCATGCTATCAGTACATGGCTACATCCATTTCTGTGTCTAACCTCAATTCCCTGACTAAGGGTATGTTACAGACTATCCAGTAACACCAGCACCTTGCTTAATGTGTGGCAACAGTTTTCCACATATGTGCCTGTATTCCAGCATCTGTCCTCCATCTACATACCAAACTTTGCACATATGTCATACTGTCGAGGGTTGTTCTGTAGTTGTCTGTGAGTATATCACCCTGCCATTGCTGCCACTACTCCACTGCTATTGTATCCCCCACACATACAGTAGGGCTGGGGCCATATATGTGTGGGCGTCACCTACACAATACATGCGTGTCCTTATGCACTCTGGATGCCATTGTGTATGTAATAGTGGTATATGGGCATATATAATTGAGTGTAGGTGGGAAGCACCATAAATGACCTAGGCTGTTGTAAAATGTGGGGGTGTCAGGGGTGAGCTGCCACATGGTATCTGGATGTACAGTACCGTATACTTCACCTATACTGACATTACTTACATGAATTGGGGTACTGCAAGCCTACTGCCTCCTGCCATACAGACTGTTCTGTTTGTTGGTGTGCTTGTGATAGTGTCAGTTATGCCTTGTTATGTACTAGTTACAACCCATTTGATCACAAAACGTCTTTACCTCCTACTGAGTTTGTACAGAGTGTAGATAGAGGCTGCTGAACTACACACCTCCAATACATACTGTTGATTGTTTGGTATCCTGTGGCCCAGTCTGTCTTCACTATTGTACAATTTAAAGGGCTTGGCATGGACAGCAACAGTTGAGAACCTTTCCAGACTACTGTATTACTGTAACTGTTCCACGTTTGCAGTACTCTGTTTATATGGTTGTCAGTACCTGAACAGCTATAGCAAATGACATATAGAACTGTTATAGTACACAATTAAAGGATTCCCATGTCTGAAAACCTGTGTGTAGTGTCTTTCCTATGACCTTTCTATGGGAATATGTTGCAGGCAACTGACATTTGTATGGATGCCCCATACAGTGTCCGGTTGTTCAGGTGTTAACTGTAGGCATAGTAGCTGTTCTGTATTGTATGCACCTTCTACATATGTATCTTACTGTACATATATCTTCCTGTGTATGTGTAGTCACATGTGTATATATATATATATATATATATATATATATATATATATATATATGTATCTGCATATCTGTTTCTGTATCCTGGGGATGTTGATGGCTTCCACATATTACATGTCCTATGGGAGGCGGACTGTACTTGGTAGTGTATTACAGGGCACATGTGTTTGGCTTTGGGGGATGCCTATTCATACCAGACTTATAGTGTGTGTGTCCTCTCAACCTCATTAATGGTGCATGTGGACAAATGTGTATTTGTTAAACTGCCATTGCTATCTACAGATGTATGGCCATATATACCTATATAGATGTATGTAACTATGTCCGTATATACCTACATAGATATATATCTGCATACACATATGTAATGTGCTGTGTATTTGTCAACATATTGGTGTAGACACATATATGTTTCAATGTAGGCATATGCTTGTATATTTGTGCAGTTGTAAGCAGGTTTGCGCTGAGCTAAGTAATGGCTACACAGGTTAAGCAATGCAGTGGCTAACTGAGTATAAGAAACTGTAACTAGACTTTAGCAGTGTTTACCTCCATGTAAACCTGCTTACAACTGCCTTAAACACTCTGTATCCATCAGCCCTTGTTCTGCCTAGCAAAAAAGCAACCAGCCTCTGCTAGGCTCGAACCCAGGACTTTGCACACCATAGCCAAAGTGATTTACCTGTAAGCCATCTCAAATATACATAATCTTGCTGTATTCACAAACATATCATCCAGCCCAGTCATTCAACAGTACAGAGAATGTATTCCAACATGTAGATGTATGTGTGTGTGAAAATATATTAATGTTTAAACAGATACAACATATATATATATATATATATATATATATATATATATATATATATATATATACACACACATATATGTAACCAAATATTTATATCTATTTAGGTATATGCGGACATACAACTGTAGATAAGGTGGGAACATAGCAGGAACATCTATGTCCACATGCACCATTAATGGGGTTGACAGGCACAAACAGCATATGTCATGCACTAATAGGTATCCTCCCCCACAGTCAAACACGTGCGCCCTGCAATACACTACCAAGTACAGTCTGCCTCCCATAGGACATGTAATATGTGGAAGCCATCAACATCCCCAGGATACAGATACAGATAGTGGGCTGTGTCTATGTCATGCTGTCATTCCCGCTATCACTCCACTGCTGTCCTAACCCCCACACATACTGCGGGGTTGGGGCCATATATGTGTGGGTTTCAGCTACACAATACATGTGTGCTGTAATGCACTCCAGATGCCAGTGTATGTAACAGTGGTATATGGCCCAGTATTAGTGAGTGTAGGTGGGATGCACCATGACTAACCTAGGCTGTTACAACATGTGTGGGTATCTGGGATAAGCTGTCTTAAGGTATCTGGATGTACTTTACCATACAATCCACCTTGGGTAAATGCAGTCAGTGTGATTGTAATGGTGAAAGGTATGCCTTGTTATGTCACAAATAAATCCCATGGTGTCAACTGGGGTCTGTACCCCCTAGGGATTGTGTCCAGAGTGTAGATCGAGGCTGCTGACCTACACATCTGCATTACGTACTGTTTATTGTCTGGTATGCTGTGGCACAGTCTGTCATTACAATGTACTACTTGAAGGCCTTGGCCTGAACAGCAACATATGTCGACCTTTACAGACTACTGTCATAGTATAACTGTTTCACAGTTGCATTACACTGTTCATATGGATGTCAGTGTCTAAACAGCTAAATGACATAGCATATAAAACTGTTATAGTACACAAATACATCTTTCACATTCATTTATGCACACATGTGTGTGGTGTTATACTCTTTGAAATCTCTGTGGGAGGATGGCATACTGGTTAAGGTGTTTACTTCACAGATGCAAGGTGCAGGGTTTGAGTCTCACATGGGGTAATTGGCTAGGCTTAAAATGACCCACAAAGGCAGTTAACCTTGTATGAACCAATAATGCTTTTCCAGAGTTGTTGGACATGCTACACTTAAAGAAATCTCAGAGCCGCACGCTCCAGAGATCTAAACCTTGTCATCACAATAAACAAAACATGCTGGAGGGATAGGTTCCTTACCCAGATACTTCCCAGACTCTGGAATAGACTGCCCATACAATACATGTCAAGCAGCGCACCTCTTTGGCCCTCTTCAAAAGGAACCTTGATGATCGGATGGGAGAAAGGAAATTCAACCCGGGAATCATGTCAGTCCCCCTGCTAGACAGAGGTCCAGGGAAGTAAATTGTGTGGAAGAAATAGCTAGGGAATTGTAATGGCTAGGCTTGTATAGGCCCTAGGTCCGATAGCCTAGTACCAACCTATGAACCTATCTGGGTATATGTTGCAGGCAATGAATGTCATTCGTATGGGTGGCTCATACATTTTCCAGTTGGTAAGGTGGTGACTGTAGGAATACTGGCTCCATATTGTGTGCACGTACTACAAATGTATATTACTGTACAAATCTCTATGAGTGTATGTGTAGTTACATATATATCTATATCTATATATATGTATATATGTGTATATATATATATATATATATATATATATATATGTATATATATATATATATATATATATATATATATATATATATATATATATATTCCTGTATCTGCATATATTGTGTCTGTGTATGTGTATCCTAGGGATTGCCATGTCATGTCTGGTCCTGGTTATGGGATCTGCATCACTTGGCACTTTATTACAGGGAGGTCGTGCTTGGCTGGGGGTATATCTATTCATACCAGACGTATATTGTGTGGGGCCTCTCAACCCCATTAATGTTGCATGAGGACATATATGTTTTGTTACCTCCCCATTATCTACAGATGTATGTCCAGTATATATTTATATATATCTGCTGACATATATATATATCTATATATATATATATATATATATATATATGTATATATATATATATATATATATATATATATATATATATATGCATATATATATATATATATATATATATATATATATATATATATATATATATATTACCTGCCGTATATATTTAGACATGTAGATGTGGGCATTTTTATCTATAGATGTAGGCATTTGCATGTTTATATATTCATACATATTGATATTGTTTTATATATATATATCTACATACATCAATATATTGTAACCATTTAGACATTAATATATTTACTCACACACATACATCTACATGTTGGAATACATTCTCTGTACTGTTGAATGACTGGGCTAGATGATATGTTTGTGAATACATCAAGGATATGTATATCTGAGATGGTTTAGTGGTAAAGCACTATGGTTATGGTGTACAAGGTCCTGGGTTTGTTCCTTGCAGATTATTTTTTTGCTAGGCAGAACAAGAGCCATTGGATACAGTGTGATTAAGGTATTTTTGAGCAGTTGTAAGTGGGTTTGCACAGGGGTAAGCACTGCCTACACAGGTTAAGCAATTTAGAAGCTTACTGGGTGTAGGACACTGCAACCGAAAATTAGCTGTGCTTACCTCTGCGCAACCCCACGCACACGGCATAAACTCACTTATTAGTGCTGACATATGCTTACTACTGCTTCTGTCTGCTTAACCTAACTACTGCGTTATGCATAATGATACTGACATCTCACATGTGCATTTCATGCAGTACTCCAGGTCATATATATCTATATATATATATATATATATATATATATATATATATATATATATATATATATACATATATGTGTTATTTCATAGGTTATGCAACATACACATTACAAATTACGTGCTTTGCCATGGGAAATGGTATGTCTCAGTTACCTTCCAGTCCCCCGCTCCTTTTTTGCTTACATCCATGGGGCGGTCCCATTAGAACTGG
Source organism: Protopterus annectens (assembly GCF_019279795.1). NCBI lineage: Eukaryota > Metazoa > Chordata > Ceratodontiformes > Protopteridae > Protopterus > Protopterus annectens. The sequence continues at coordinate 311,323,662 of NC_056725.1, read as the reverse complement.
TCCATCCAACCCTGGCACACCTCGGCCCATAATATCTTACCATCATTCCTTCCATGGCCTTCCTACTCCACATCAATCATTCTCCCTACAGGGTCCATCTGAATCTCACCACACCACTACACATCGCCCACTCTCCACTTCTCGGAACCCATCATGTAGGTTGCCTCACCCTATGGATCTTCAGGGTTCCCACACATTCAGTCTATGAACATACATATCCTTCTTTGCTCACCTGTGAGGCATGGTATGTTACCCCAAGGAATTTTTGGGGTCGTCCCGCTAGGGATGAACATGCATTTGTTTAAGATTAGACTTTGCAGGTTGACACTGTTTCTTTCACTGGTAGTATCCTGCCAGTAGTCTGGATAGCAGTGCTGTGCAACGCTTAGTGGTGCTTAATATTCGATTTGCAAGATATTTGCCTTTTGGCTTTGATGTCTTCTTCATTACATGTTATATATGTGTCTTGTATCCTTGATTCATGTGTACATACGCTGTATGGGGTCCTGGGAACTTTAACACTTTATTGCAATAACACCTCACATATGGCCTTACTGCAGTACTCCAATTCACTTATTATTGTCCTGTGGCAGGTTATACAAAATCACACTGTACATAGGATCATTTCACATGTTCAGTTTGATTTTCCTATGGTGAGGATTTGTTTGTTAACAATTCACTTTTATGCATTGACATGATGGCTTAGTGGTTTACTACTGTGACTGTAGTGTAGAGTGTCCTGGGTTTGAGCCTTGCAGAGGCTGTTTATTTTGTTGCTGGGCAGTACACGCGCTGTTGGGTACAGAGTGATTAAGGCACTTTAAAGCAGTTGTAAGTGGGTTTGCATGGGTTTGCGCAGATGTAAGCACTGCAAACCTCCGGTTGCAGTTTCTTACACTCAGTTAGCTTCTACATTGCTTAATCTGGGTGGGCAATGCTTACCCCCATGCAAACACACTTAAACACACTTATGAGTGCTTATATATACTTATTACTGCTTATTTGTGCTTAAACCTGCTTACTAGTGCCTTATTCATTATGACACTGACACTTCACATGTGCATTTAATGCAGTACTCCAGGTCACATTTAAATTTTATTATGCAGGTTATACAGTGAAAAGATGTAAAAATATGTTCATATACAGATTTCACATGGAAAATGATATGTGTTGCAGTGGGACTCGAACCAGGAATGCCTGGCCGTTAGGTGGATGCTCTAACTATTACACTATTGCTGTGCTGCTACATTTGCATATATATTCCTTGTTATCCTCTTCAGCCTTTACAGCTGCTTTACCCATAGCTAAGCGATGGGCAATCCTGCGCACCTACTGTTAGCTGTACTTGGGGTTTAAAAAAAAATTACTACTAGGCTTTCTTCATTTTAAGTGTACTGTTGCTGTTGAACACATGGGGACTGTTGGTGGGGATATGTGGACACTTATGAGTAGTCTCACTTTTTATTTACACATTCTTCTATTCTACTTTGCAAAAGCATGTTTATTCTGAGAGCTCTGCTCTCAGACATGCCCCCTGCACTCGTTCACGGTCTGTGTAGCATTAGGAGTTCAGGCAGCGAGCCTTCATTAATATGCATGGTGCGCTGCTATCCTTCTCTTAAACTGCCACTTCAGTGCAGGACTAGATTAGTCCTGCACGGAAGATTAGTAAATCCGGGGGTTAGATACTTAAGCGGTTGTTCTGTTAATATGATTTACTGGTCTGAAGAAGAGTTCTTTGAAATGTGAAATCACTCAACCATTGCATGTTTTATTACTTTATTATTACTTCTGTGCCATTAAAGTATAAATATTTACACTTTATTTGCTGCTCATTTCATTTGATGCTCATTCTTTAGTACTCGGTCATGTGTCTGGTGACCGTTAGTTTACTGTTAGTTATTGTTATTTCTAATTATAAATATGTATAGCACTGGAGCTCATATGAATTATATGTGTGACTGAGTGTACACTGACAATTGTGTTTCTGTAATTATAGTTGTTGTTTCTGGTCTTGGATGGACATCATAATTCAATGATAGTCATACACATATGAGTGTATAAACCAGGACCTTGTCAGGTCACACACATACATGGTTAATCCCTCACTCTGTCATGTGTATATATAATTAATGAGCATATCTGACAAGCACTTCTTCTGTGGCAAGGATGAAAACACCTGTTTAAAAGAATGTTTTTTTCTATTTTACATAGGTTTAAATTCCACATTTTACAAATTACTTTTATCAGTGTGTAAAGATCATAAAATTTATACACACAATACATGTGTGCAGAGTTAAATAAACTAACAGCTACAGCAACATCCAAACCAAAACCTAATTCCAACTGCCACATTACCCTTCCTAGTTTATAAACTGCCTTCCTCTCTGTTTGGCACTGTTGCTCCCTGCTTAACACCACACAAACATAGTTGGCATGGTTGTTCAGGTTTGCCCACTAGAAGTAAAATGCACTGCACTAAGAAAACACACATTTAAAGTAGAATAAAGGCACTCATTAAAAGTTTCATTTAAAATATTTTTAGACTGATGACTGTATAAATTTGTAACTCCATATGTGTACTGTTGACATAAATCATTTGAATACTGTTTGTTTTGTATAGAACTTCACTGTAGTCATTCCCTCTCACATTTCCAAAAGGTATCACATGTAATTACTTAATTGCATCAAGAATGCATATGTACAAAATTAAATAGAGCTGGATTTGAACCTTGTATCATCTGTGTTAAAGATAAGAGCACACTCCTCTTACAGCTTTTGCTACAGAGTCAGCTAAGCAAAAGGTGTTTTTCTTCTACTCAGCATTGTCCAAAGTGTTAATTGCCATGCCTTTCCTCTTAGCATGCTTGCACAAAGGAAAGTGGCCCAAAACAACTCTTATAAGTTTCTAATTGAAGCATCAGTACATTATGGAAAGTGCTTATTAACATGTATTACTTATATTTACTGCCTAGTTAGTCTTCATTCCATTAAAATCCATGTAAAAACACAACCAAAGGAAAGGCACTTTTTTAACGACTGAGCACACTCATGTGTTACCTCCATCCATGCATTTGAAACTTGGTATGTCAGTACTTGTTCCCAGATGTCAAGTACACTACAGAAATAAATAGCAAAACTGCACTGTTGAATACCATGTATACCTTTATAATGACAAAATACATTTGGATTGTCCTATACATGTATTACTGTGGACAGCAATTCTTCACAAATATGAACACACAAGTATAGTCACAAAAATGTATGTGCCTGTATGTGACAATTTAAGTGTGTAATGTACACAGCATACTGGGAAACAGTTGCTTATGTCTCATTTCTGCTACATGCATTCCTGACATTGTTTGCACCTAGTTTGACAATTAGTCTCTTAAATTATACCTGTGCATTGGAAACACAAGAAATAGTACACCCACACTTACACACCACTCTCATAATAGGATATGTTAACCACATCATATAATGATGATGGTGTCAGATATAAAGACCACTATGACAAAGGCAGTAGGTACGGTACCTCAGGAGTGTTGCAATCATTAAATACGGTGTTGTGCAGATGGGAACAAAATGCTTGCAGGTGTGCTAAATGGCACAGTAGCCACATTATGTGTATGTCTCTATGTATGTGTAAGTGTGTGTGCATAGTCAAAGGAACATCAATCTGTAGTGTACTATCATCAGCCCAGTCCCATGCATAATGAATAGTTTGACAGTCTTACATGGTTACCTATTCATTTCATTTATGCCTCCCAACATCATTGCTCAAACATACAATGACGATGTCATCCACTATAAATTGTCCAGCAGCATTGCAAAAGTTAGACTTGTGCCATGGCACTTCTATTAAGTACTGAGTTTTATAGCTGGTTTACTTAGATAGGAGTTCTAATCTCTCTGTGGTCAACTGGTTTGTGTGTGTCATCAGAAGACTGTAACAGTGTATCATACTGTCTGCAATACAGTCCCATGGAGTGCAAATATTTTGACAGTTTTACATGCCTGCACATCCTTTCATACAGGCCTCACAACATCTTCTCTCAAACGTCCAGTGATAATGTCATCCACTATAAATTATCCAGCGGCATTAAAAAAGTCAGACTTGTGTTAGGCTAGCATTAAGTACCAAGTTCTCTATCTGGTGTTCTTAATTAGTTAGGATGTCTAATCTCACTGTAGTTAACTGTTTACATGTGTGGTCAGAAGAGAATAACTTTGTATCCTATTGCTAGCAATGCAAATACAGTCTCTTGGAGTACAAATATTGACAGTTGTACATGCCTACATATCTATTTCATATAGGCCTCACAACATCTTCTTTCAAACATCCAATAATGATGTTGTCCACTGTAAATTGTTCAGCTGCATTGAAAAAGTCAGACCAGTGATATGGTGCTTGCATTAAATACTGAGTTTTCTAGCTAGTGTACCTAGATAGGGGTTCTAATCTCACTGCAGTCACCTGGTCTCTGTATTCAGTTGTTTGACATTCAAGAGACCATGTGAGACACTTTCAACAGACACTGCTGATGTCATAGCTATAAGGTGTAGGCTGACAGTACAGAAACCAGACTTGTGCTGTGGCACTTGCATTAAGTACTGTGCTTTTTAAATAGGTAGGGTTCTACTCTCACTGTAGTCAACTGGTGTGTGAAAGCTGACATTCAGAGAGCATTTTAGAATAGCATGTGAAACACTCATACTACCACCTTCTTCTCACCAGACACTGCTTATGTCATCAGCTGTAAAGTGTCTGACATTCTAAATGCCAGAGTTGTGCTGTGGTGCTTATGTTATATACTGTGCTTTGTAAATAGTTCAGTAGGATTCTACTCTCCCTGTGAGCAACTGGTGTGTTTTCCTGTTGCATGACACTCTAAAAACCAGACTTGTGCTGTGGTGCTTGTGTTAAGTACTGTGCTCTGTAGATAGTGGGAATTTTACTTTCACTGCAGTAAACTTGTGTGTGTCTGTATGTGTGTGTTAACTTGGTTGACATTCAGGGTCATCTGGTGTGTTTCCTTGTTTGTGTTCACTTGCTTTTCACCAGACAATGTTGATGTCATCAGCTATAAAGATTTGTCTAACACTCTAAAAACAAACTTGTGCTGTGGTGATTGTGTTAAGTACTGTGCTTTTAGATAGTTAGGGGTTTTACTTTCACTGCAGTAAACTGGTATATGTGTGTGTGTGTGTGTGTGTGTGTGTGTGTGTGTGTGTGTGTGTATGTGTGTGTGTGTGTGTGTGTGTGTGTGTGTGTGTGTGTGTGTGTGTGTGTGTGTGTTTTTGCTGACTTGGCTAATATTCAATAAAGCATTTTAGACCAGTATGTGAGACATTTCTACTCTACTACCATCTTCTCACCAGAAACTGCTGATGTCATCAGCTATAAAGTGTTGTCTGACAGCCCAGAAGCAAGACTTGTGCTGCGGTGCTTGCTTTAAATAATGTGCTTTGTAGATAGATAGGGGTTCTATTCTCATCACGGTAAACTGGTTTGTGTGTTTGTGTGTGTGTGTGTGTGTGTGTGTGTGTGTGTGTGCGCGTGTGCACGTGTGCACGTGTGCGTGTGCGTGTGTGCTTGTGTGCGTGTGTGCGTGTGTGCGTGTGTGTGTGTGTGTGTGTGTGTGTGTGTGTGTGTGTGTATTCAGCAATGACCGGTGAAAATTTTAGAACTACATGTGAGTACACAGCTGGCAGACCCTCCTCCAAACATTATCTTATAACATACACTGATGATGTCATCATGTATAACATGCAATCTGAGAGTAATCAAGACAAATCTGCGCTGTGACAATACTGTGCTTTCAAGCTAATTTACCTACATATGTATGGGCTCTAATCTGACAGCAGGCAACTTGACTGTGTAGACATCCAAATATTAATTTTGAAACAATTTTACACAGAGATGTGACTCCACATCCATGTTAGACATCCCTCCCGACATGTTCTTATCAGCATACAATGATGCTATCATACTGCATAAAGTGCAATGTGACACTGTTAAAGTCAAATGCATGTAGTGGTGCCAGGTTTGCACTGCATAGCATTCATCTTCTATGCCAACACAGTTGTAATGTTCAAATCAAGCCCAGTCTACTGCTGTGTGTGTGTGTGTGTGTGTGTGTGTGTGTGTGTGTGTGTGTGTGTGTGTGTGTGTGTGGTTGATGGTACAGTATGGTCATTGTATGATCTTTGGAATTGTTCTTCATTTCAGTATCACTTAGGATACCATTTAATGTAGCCCCTTGTATCCACTATCCTCTTTTTTTCCTATAACCACATGACATCCTTCCTGTAGAGGAGTGGAGAATGTCTTTATGCCAAATATAAATACACACTTCATGAAGAAGACTATTTCCATGAGCTTCTGCAAGCCATCTACAGATCACTACATGTGTGATGCTAATTCTGTCATGGTGTGATGTGATGCACATGTCCCCTATAGACAGCGGCAGTATGTAATTCAATCCAAAAAATAAACACATGCACACAATAGTCTTAGTATATTCCATCATATAAATATAGGGAGTTTATTTTAAATGGTATAATAATGGCTAGGATTTATATGATGTTGGCCATTAGCCTAATAATGTCAGATGATTCCATGAACATTTGACATGTCAGCTTTGTTTGTCATTGACATGGGCTATGTTGAGGTGTGGATGTACAGTATGGCTATAAAATGCTATTACAATTTGTGATGCGAGCTAAGGTATTGATGGCTGCTGCTGCCATTTCATTACGTGCTCCTTCTATAACATCTGTAGTAATATACCTCTGAGAACTGTCAACATGGTATAATGCACTTTTATGTATATTTTTGGCTTATTAGAACATGTGTTGTAGTGGAGCAGATCAATGTTCTGCACAGTTCTCATTCCACCATAACTGTGACACTTGCAGTATGGCACAAGTGTGCATGTGTTGGGTCTATATTACACCGTCGACCGCTTAGGTTGTTGAATGCCTAAATGTTGAACCTAAACATCAACAACTTAAAATCATGAATGGCAGTTTCCACACAGAGAAACAATGCTGTTGGCCAAGTAAAAAAAAACAAAATTAAACGTAAATCAAGTGGGGGGCTGTGCCCCCACACCCCCAACTAAATATACCAACTCTGACATTTCTCTATGTTCTAAACAGGGCAAAATACATGTAATGGCCAAACGACTTGTTTCCCTGTGTGGAAACTGCCATTCGCGATTTTAAGTTGTTGACATTTAGGTGTCGACATTTAGGCGTTTGACAACCTAAGCGGGCAACAATTTCATATAGACCCCATGTGTCTACCTACCATCATTAAATGCACTGTGACAGACATCAAAATAAATTCATACTGATTACGTGTGCACATAAGTCTTGTTTTATCCACATGCTGCAGTGCTGTGATATACTCATCAATATCACATTTTTATTAGATTGCAACCTTGTGGATTTCACTGTATGTGCAGTTGTGTTGTTATGCACAAGAATTATTGACGTGGTCAGCAACACTACTGTGCCTCTATTAGCATTTGTGTCAGGAAATTTTCTGCATGAGTCACAAACAACTGATCTGTAATGTGTCCTTATATGGCATCAGGCCACTAAAACACAGCTTTCACATGAAAACATATAGCCATATGTTGTACAATTGATGCAATTACGTGACATTGCTATACTTGTATGACTGTGTCAGTTGTACCAGTGTGTGTGTGTAGAATGTGATGCATGACCTAGGTTGAATTTGTAGGTATTTTCTCTACCATTTATTTCAATAAATGTGAAATGTTAAGGGGAATACTCAAGTAAGCAGAGAGCTGTTTGCAGATGCTGGCAGACACACTCAGCCAGAGGAAATTGATGATCTGCTAATTGACAGTTTGTCTAACACTTCATCCCTCTGTCGCTACTGGCTATCAACCAAAGTATACATGCAAATATTGCTCAGTTTTTATTCTCAGGATGGCAGATCATCTGTGTGCCCTCTAAGGCTAATAACACAGCATCAATGGGCCCTGACAACACCATAGGATGGCTATAGCATGCCTTAAAACCTGACCTAGAAAACACAGTTGGATCACTACTACAAGACAGCCTCCAGACAGCCTATGTTCTCATAGAAGGATGTGCCTCAACATGCATCCATTTGACTGGGGGGGGAACCATCACCTGATGAATGGAGTTATAGATTCATAGTCCTGCCTCTTCTCATCTGAGAGCTAGACTGGAGATTCATCATGGAACATATCGAAAAGGATACAGGTAATCTCCTGACTCTTTATGAAATCCATGTTTGATTTGTTAAGGTTACATTATGTCTATTTCATCTGTTTGATATCTTCAAGAAGCTCATCAAATGGATGCATGAGGAAAACACCGTCATCCTACACATCTTAGAAAGAAAGAAAACCAAATTACTACTGTTCTCACCTACCCGTAAATCTACTTCCCTAAACTTCTCTATTACTTCCACTGATTACACTCATATTACTCCTGATTCTTCTACAAAACTACTAGGTATTACTATTGACAATAATCTTAACTTTGATTGTCACATCAACAACACAATAAAAGTAGTTAACAAAAAGATTGGATCCCTTTACAGAATCAAATCCTTCCTTACACCTGAAGCCCGGACCACCTTAGCCCAATCTCACCTCCTCTCTACCCTTCTATATGCTTCCCTATTTACACTAATCTCTCTAAAAGTAACCTTAAGAAACTTGCTTCATCTTACCATAATATTGCTCGATTTGCCACAGGATCCCAGTTTAGAACACACCACTGCCTGAACTTAAAACAACTACACTGGCTTGAACTTCCTAACAAGCTCATTTATCAACAGCTCTTAATAGCTCACAACATTCTATATCAACCATCCAAAACACCAATACTCTCTAACCTCCTTACTCCCTACAACAACCTGAAACAACTACGTTCTTCAGATAAACTACTAGTTAATAGTACCAAACCCAATAATGCTGCAGGAGATTGCCTTTTTTCCAACTCAGTTGGCAAAATGTGGAACAAACTTCCACCCAATATCTCATCTTTGTCCACTCTTCCACTCTTTAAAAGACAACTGAGAATCCATCTTAATAAACACTGGCTTTGCTCCTGTAGCAACCCTGATTAACCTTTCTTCCTCCTTTCCTCTACCACAATACTTCCTTCTCTCTTTACTACATCCTGACTGATCCCCACTGACATAACATCTTTGTGGATATAACTTATCTCATATATACTGTATAAAAAAAAAAAAAAACTATTTTTGACATCGATATTAGTAAGACTATGTATTATTTACACTACGTTTTGATATTATCAAATTTGGGTATTGCAATTATTTAATAACTTTTTTAGGAATACTATCTTGCTATGGATATTTCTTCTGAGATGTATATTACCTATACTAAAGTCTTTTTATCTTTTATGCTCAATTTTTGTTTTGTTTTGCTTTGTTATTTTTTGTATTCCCTAAACTTGTTATAACCGTTGGAGCTTTTCTCCCCGGGCCTCCACTGAAAATGGACATATATCCAGCTGGACTAGCCCGGTCAACAAATGTAAAATAAAATAAATAAAATAAAAATAACTTGACCTGTCCAAGGCATTTTACACAAATTCATACTTGGATATTACAGAGAAACTGTCTCAAGTGTGTAAGAACACTTATGTCACCAAGTGAAACACAAAGATTCACTGAGCTCACCAGCAAAGGCAGTATGGGTTGAAACCAAGTAAATGTAGAAAGCAAATCTGCTGCTGCCACCCAAGCTGAAGTAAAATGATTGAAATTGTTAAAATCAGTTCCTTTATTAACAAAATAAAACTTAATCCTGCTGCTGCTGTCTGGATAAGAGCTTTCGGTTGTTAAACCTTTATCAAATCCAAAAGAAAAAAGCATCTTCCTTTCATTTCAAAAGAGATTCCTGCATTTCATTCATTCAATCAGTCAATAAAGTTTTGGAGTATGGACACACCTCTCATTCAGAGTGCATGTTCTATTTACTTAGGGTTAGCTAAAAGTTTGGTGTTTTTAAAGTGAAATAACACAGGATTAATGCATGTGCATTATTTCTTTAGAGCCCTTCCTTTCTAGACGGGTTTGAGCGGTACAATTTCATTCAGTCCAGGTTTCTGGTCCACTCTAAGGTTCATAATCCATTTTGTTTCCTCAGTTTTGGTATAGCTGGCCAGATCCCCTCCTTGTATTATTTCTACTACCCTGCTTACGACCATAAATTTAAAAGTGTGGTCTCCATTAACTTTAATATGACCATATAGAGTATTCATTTTTACTTGATTTCTAATGTCCTGACAGTGTCTCAGGATACGGTCCTTGTACATTCTGTTTGTTTTCACCACATAGAAGGCTGGGCAGCATTGACACTGAGCAATATAAATCACACTTTTGCTCCTGCAATTCACAAACCCTTTGAACCTGTATTCCTTCTTCGATGTTGGATGTATAAATAAATTATCCATTTTAATATGTTGACATGCTTTACAAAATCCACATTTATAGGTGCCTACTTTATTCGTGGGTGAATGTTCTGTGTCCAAGTTTTGACAATTCCCATGGCATAAGAGCCTTTTCAGATTTTTCCTATTCTTAAAGGAAAAACTGGGTGTCTCCCCTACAATGCTCCTGAGGTTCTCATCTGAAGTCAAAACAGACCAGTTCTTTGTTATGGTCTCTAGTATGAATGCATTGTCACTGCTATGTGTGAGACAAAATCTCATCTTGTTTTCCTACTTATTCTTCTCATCTTCTTCCTTACTCAACCAATGGGAAAAATATAGCCTTCCTTTGCCAGTTCATAAGTCTGATGTTCAAACAAAGCTCCTCATTAGCACTCTTCAAGAAAAATCTTGATGATTGGATGGGAAATAGGAAATTCACCCCGGGGGTCACTTATGTGGCTCTACTCGACAGTGGCACAGGAAAATAATTTTCTTGGGTGGCAAAAACCAGGGTACCTTTTTGGCTGGGCTTGTATAGGCCCTAGGGCCGATAGCCCAGCACCTACCTATGAACCTATAATAATGTAAGAACAATAGGAGGTTATGCAGAGATTTTACTGCATTAAGGTACATGCACACATGCATATACAATACACATACATACTTCTATTGCTTTGAGGATATAATCATTTTCTATATTTCCCCACCTTTGCCATTCTACATTATTAACCATCTGAAATTGTTTTAATTTTATGTTTTTGTAACTTTCTGTCAGTATTATCCACATTAATAATCTTGACATTATCTGTAGAGATGTGTATCCATAGAGACATTTATGAATGCAAAGACCACTGAATACAATTATACTCTTTGCACTACATATACCAAGTTTAAGATGCACAGCTATGAATCAAAGCAAACACTTAGTAATATATGAACATGCCTGTTCTCCTATAATTCTAGTATCCCTCCAACAAAATAAAAAAAAACAGCTACCAAGCTGCAAGAACAAAACAAAGCACCTGACATGATAGGCAACCCCATCTAAAACACAACACTCACAAACTGGTCTCCCGTACTTATACATCAGAACCCAACTTAGTTATAACCTTAACTCATATACTTCTCCAACTTCAAGATAAATTCTGCCATATTATAAAATGTCTTTTCAAGAATCAGAAATATCCTTGGATAACCAAAGAACTGCAAACACTTCTTAAACTTTGGGAATATTCTTGCAAATTCAGAAGCAAAACCCTCCTCTGACAACTAGCTACAATTATCACCCTACCAAACATGGTCAAACAAGCTACACATGGATGTAAGGTCAACCATATTGAAAATAAACAGCTATCTCTTCCAGGGAAATCAAAACATTTTTGGCAAGAGGTCAACCTCTTAACAGGGTGTAAAGCCCCTGAAAACAATCCCATCCCAAGCAGTTTCAAGTGCTTTCAGGGACTGCTTACTAGTTCAGACTTCCCTAACTAATTCAGCCACCTCCAGGATACCAGCGAAGTTCATACTCCTGAATCCTCATACCACTATATCCTACATTCATCACACCTTTTACTTCAAAGACATATTATGCAAGTACATTAACTGCTTTCTTGAAAACATTCCAAAAGATGCTTTCCCTGGTTTCCTTCATCTCATACCCTAGTGCATCTTCTGTTGCAAAGACTTCCTCACCCCACCTCTTGTATACATCTATATCCTTTTCCTTACTCCACCCATTAAGCCTAACACTTGAAAAGCTGCCCTTATTTAACTGCTTCTAAAACATCTTAAATTTGAAACTCCTCTGCATTGACAGGTCATTGTTATCATTAGTACCTTGCTTGTCACCTAAACTCTATATAGATATCACTTACTACAACCATTGCTGGTCTTTGACAATTGAAATCCCTTGCATATTACAACATTTTGAATAAGCCACTAACTACTTATTTGGTGGACTTGACAGACATGGAAGACAAACCAACTTGGATCTCTTTTGTTGCCAGGCTCAGAGCAGTTGGTGTCCATTGGGACTGCCTAGTGCTCATAGAAAATAAACTGTTACTCGGCATACATGATACAGTTTGTGAGAGTTGTAAGTACTACATAACAAGGAGGACACCCTCTCATCAAAACAAGTGATCTGCTTGACCCACATAATACCACCCTCACCTTAGCATGACCCCATTGAAACAATATATTCTGAAGTCATAAAAAGTAATTTTACAAGCCTCTGTGAACCAGGAAAATATAGTCTCATCAGAAATGTAATAACACAATTTTACGATGCAGACATATATGAAATAGCATGTACACTATATACCTTCCACCACCTCTTAGTCTGTTAGAATAAATAGCTATGCCCTGTTGATTGATGACTCCATTGTTAGGCATGCAAGTGCCATGATTCTAGGACTGGATAACTATAATGTGACATCTGTTTCTCTGTCAACAGATTCCATGATGTTACAAGGGCTCTTCAGTCTCACACACTGAACAAATATAAATATGTCCTTGTAGAAGCCTATGTTAGTACAAATGACTTGTAATGTTAAACCTTGAATGACATGCAGAGTGACATGTTGATTGTGCAAATGTCAAATACAGGTAAGATTCTTTTCCAGAAAATAAAAGTATCTTCAGCATGAATGTTGCCAAAATATAAACAAAAGATAACTTGCTTCAATAGTTGGTTAAGGAGCTAATACCATTCTATGTGTGCCTTCTGTTTATTGGCACTGTATGAGATGGTAGATAACCCATCTTGCTTTGCAAGATATGGCCTACTCATTTCATTCCATGGTTTCTGCTTACTGAACAAAGCCCTTTCTGTTTCATAGTGCCTTTTTAAGGCAAAGTTCAGTTATTTGACATCCAAGCATAGCAAATAAAAGTACTACAAATTCCAATTTTGAATATATAAAGATTTATCTTTTCAGGATCATAAGTCTTAATAAATATGTTCATCCTGAGGTTCTTCTTCAACTTGAACACATCCATGTCTGTGTCATAACAGAGACTTGGTTTCACTGTAAATATAGCATTCACTTTTCACCTGGGTGTTGTGCTTACCATGCATTTAGGCCTTAGGGGAAACTACAGGGGCGTTTCAAAAGTAGACAAAAAACAAATAACTTCTAGGTAGAGTCCGTAAGACACCCAGACTAAACTTCTAGAAATCCAGCTTATCCTAAACAAAACACATTTTCAGTTTATTATCTACTACAGGACATCTTCAATGTCCTCAGATGATCACAGAAGATTCCTAAATCTACTCATAAAACTACTGATAATGAAAGATACTTTTAGGATGGGTGATTTCAATTATCCATTGAAAAATTGGTGGTCTAATTACAGAAAAGTTGGATACACCAGAAGACACATGGAATTAATAAATTATACTTTTCTTCAACAAATAGTAATCCAACCCAATAGGAGAAAGAGCACTCTAGATCTCATTCTTTCTCACAGATCCCTAATGTGTCAGACCCATATAGTATCTCAGTCTGTGGTTAAATTTGTCTACAGCTTAGTGACCGTCTTCTTTAAAGTCTCAGACACTTCCACACTGAGTAATTCTGAATTTAAGAACTGCAAACAGACAATCCTACTTAAACTCTGTAATGAGCTGTTGAATATGATCTGCAATATTATCAGTACCCACCAAGCTTTGACTGCTAGTTATGCAACTAAGTTCATCTTCTACCTACAGTAAACTATTACACTGGCATTCCCTACTTGAACTAAGTATAATAATACAAACCCAGACTCTCTCCTATCTACGATCCACTTGTATATCTATGTAGTTCTTCCCTCACCTTATCACCCATTCTGTTTTTCTCTTATATGCTATACTCTCATTTCATTACTAAAATATTGCTCACTCATCCTTTCCTTTAAACTATTTATTCTTCCTCACAAAATAATCTGTTAAAATAATTGATAAAACAAACTCTTTCTTCTACTAAAGCAATGCCTATTCCAGTTTAAGTATACTAAAATCTCTACTGTTTCTCCAGTTATCAAACTTTGTATCCCTTACCATCTGATTTTTCTCAAGACAGTATATCTCATGATTATATCACACAGTAATGCTCTCCCTATTCTGCTTTATATTTCATTCTACATGCATCTGGTTGTTTAGTATCTGTGCATAACTTTGCTAATATGGTATATTTATTGTAACCTTTTGTTATTGTATTGGAGATTTTCTTCCCAGGCCTTATCTGAAAACAGATCCTGCTGCCCAGTCAGACAATATCAGTAAACAAATGCAAAGTAAGAACAAAATATATAATATTTGTGTAAATACAATTTCTAACTAAAAAGCAAAAAATCTCTATAGTTCAAGTAAAGACTTGGTCCAAAAGATCAGTAAATAAGTAAAAACAACCATCAGGAAGATCAAAGAAAAACATGAACCGAAATTAACATTTGAAGCCAACCAATACGTGTAAATTCTTCTTCCGTTATGTTAGACAATTAAGAAACAGCTAGCAGTAATTTTATGAACTGACACAAAACAACATCACCCACTTAGTGATAGCTTTATCCAAGAAACAGTCTTTGAAATACTATAAATCCTTAAGTCCCTTACACCCCAAGATCAATGAGGGGAATGCCCTTACTTAGCTCTGAAAAGCTCAAAATACAATTTCTATGAGCTCAGACAACTTAACTGGATGCCTAATAAGTTGTACTAATTAACTTCTTTGAGGAGGCTAGATCAGAAGAGCCAGAGGTGTCTTCAGTAGTGCCAATGGGTTCATGACCTCTCTTAGAAGACATACATTCATAGGATCATAGTTCCATAGCTAAGTGCTAGGCTAGCTGCTATTGGCCATTTTAAGCTCAGCCGATTTACCCATTTTGTTCTCAAAATAACCTACCCATTTAGTTATATACTGGCCTTGCCCGTCAATTAGTCAATAACTATTGATTGCCCCTAAAGAGAGTAACTGAGATCATACCTTAGATAATTTGAGGAGACACATGCATGGGATAAAGCATCTAGGAGCTGCCTTTGTCCATTAGTAGTAGAGGGGAGGTTCTGTGATCTAAGTCTTACTTGAAAATGGATAGGGATGAACTTTGTTTAACATGGATGAGGAGTGCATTCCATAGCAGTGGTATCCTCTGTGAAATATACCTATCCCTCCAAACTGTTCTGTTGATGCTGTGGAAGAGGTTTAGATCCCTAAACTGAGTATTTCTGATGCCATTTGACTTGCTGATGTGCAGTAAACCCATCAGTAATGGGTCCTTGTATGCCTGACACAGGTCCCCTCTTAGCAGTCTGTAGGATACTGAGTATTGTGATAGGGTTTTGAGCTGGTCCATGTAGAGCATGTTGTTTAGGTCTTGTATCCCTTCAATAAGGTATCTATGTGGGTGTTCCAGTTGTTACATGTGTCTGGACAGATACATGCGAAAAGGGGCATTATATATGATTGGCCTAATGAGGGTGGAGTAATGGGGAACAATGATATCCCTAGATTTATACACAATCCCTTTGTATATAAGCTATACAATATAGAAGGAATTTCTTACAGCAATAGATTTAGGGTGATCAAAAGTTAGGTCACAGTCCACCTAAGTTCCCAAGTCCCAAACAAGTGGATCATCTCTTACGGGAGTATCACCAGTGTGGTAGTTTGCTGGAGTAGATGACTTCCCAAAGGATATAATAATGCATATTTTGGAATTTACTTTCAGACCATGATTTTGACACCAATTATTTATTTGAGACTAACCCTCCTGCAGGATGGCAAAGTCATTTGGGAATGCAATTACTGCTCCTATCTGCAGACTTAGTCAGTCTTTGGTATTGACTTTTACTTCAGAAAAGTAGATGCCAAACAGGAGAGGTCCCGTCACAGAACCCTGGAGGACTCCAGTGGTGACTGGTCTCTTTGTGGAGGTAACTTACCTTATTTTGATTATCTGTGTACAATCTGTGAGCCAGTTGGCAATCTGGTGGGTGACATAGGGGTTTCTTCTCAGTTTACTTAGCTTTTTTGCTATGCCTGAGTGTGGAATTTTGTCAAAAGCTTTGGCCAGGTTGAGGTGTGCAGCATTTATCATATTGCCTTCATTCATTGCTTGGTGACCTTTTCAGAAAAATCCACCAGATTGAGTAAGCATGACCTGTCTTTGATCACTCCAAACTGAGGCAGGTCTAGTTTTTGGAGGTTCCCTATGTTCTAATTGATTAATTACATGATAAGTCTTTCCACAGCTTTACATATGCGGCTGTCAGACTTATGTGTCTGTAATTGCCTGGGTCTGTGGAAGGTCCTCCCTTATGCAGGGGAATGATTGCAGCAGTTCTCCATTCACTTGGTACAAAACCTGTATAAAGGCTGAGACTGAACAGTGTTGTTAGGGGTGTTGCTAAATCATGCTTCATGCTATTTAAGATACATACATGGATATTATCAGGACCGATCATGCAGTATTTCAGCTTTTGATAACACTTTTAGGACTTGGTCTTGTGTAATAAACTATATCTTGATGGACAGATGGAGGTGAGGCAGGGATAAAGTTACAGCTACATTTATTGACCAGTAGGTTAGCTATATCTTCTGCTTTAGCATGAGTAGCATTGTTCGCAATCAGCTCAGTGCATTGCTGTGTTTTGCTTTTTAGATTATGAACATGACTAAAAAATGACTTGTGATTATCTGTGGCTTGGGTAGCTAATTTAGCCTCATACTTGGCTTATTGGATTTTATTAATCTCCTAAGTTATTTGTTTATTTAATTGACAAGTGCTGTAACATTTACCTGCTGGTATAGAGTGGTGGTGTACATTTCCATTTATTCAATGGAGTTAACAGGATTTTATCGGGATTTGACCTTCCTGATGTATTACTTAGGAGTAGCTACCCTTAAAAAAATTTCTAACGGTACCTTGGGTGGAAGGGATCTCTGGTTTCTGTATTATTTTAAAGGAGGCTGCTTTATGGTTAGATCTCACTTATGGTCAGATCTCACAAGTGTTGAAGATATGCAAGGAATGGTGCAAGGTGCTCCCATATTAGTAAGGACAAGATCCAAGATGTTATTCCCCTCTAGAGGGTACACTGACTAATTGTTCCAGCGAATGTGTATTGATAAAGTCCAGGAATCTCCGCTATTGCACTAGAGGTGGTGTAATTTTGCCAGTCAATAGTTGAAAAGTTTAGATCACCTAGGGAAATGTTATTGCTTTTAATACTGAGTGATTCTAGTTCCTGCAGATAGGCATTTTGGCTTCCTTTTGTCATGGAGGGAATTCTACAGATGGTTAGCCTTAACATGAATTTCTTCTGAATGTAGACTGATACACCTCTGCATATTTTTCCCTCCTACACAGCAGCTGGTGTAAATGTATGGAAGGCATTATATCCCTGCATAACTGGAGTGCTCTCTACTATGTTCATAGGTTCATAGGTAGGTACTAGTCTATCAGCCCAAGGACCTACATAAGCCTAGCCTGCAAGATTCCATAGCTTACACCACCCAAGAAAGTTATTTTCCTGTGCCACTGTCCAGCAGAGACACAGACGTGATCCCTGGGGTGTATTTCCTATTTCCCATCCACTCATCAAGATTTTTCTTGAAGAGTGCTAATGAAGAACTTTGCTTGACATAGATGGGTAGTTTGTTCCAGAGTATAGGAAGTCTCTGGGACAGGAATCTATCCCTCCACCATGTCCTGTTTATTGTGGTGACAAGGTTTAGGTCCCTAGAGTGTGTATCTCAGAGGGATTGGGATTTCTTTACATGTAGCATGTCCAACAGCTCTGGGTTTGACATAGATTTATATGTTAGGCAGAGATCACCTCAGAGTAGGTGATATGCTATGGAGTAAAGCTGAAGATTTTTGAGGCGGTCATGTAGGGCATTTGTTTGAGGCCAGTAATCCTTTTTGTGAGGTACTTCTATGGCCTTTCCAACTGCTGCTGATGTCTTGTGAGGTAGATTCCAAAAGGGGCATTGTACTCTGTAATGGGTCTAATGAGTGACGAGTAGAGGGGAACAATGACCTCTTTTTTCCTGGATGAGTACCCTTTTATGATGAAGTGTGCCACATAGAAGGACTTCCTGACTACTGTGGTGATGTGACTGTCTAAGGAGAGGCTACTGTCTACCTGGGTCCCAAGGTCTCTTATCACACATTTGGTGTTACTTAGATTGCTGCCTATGTGGTAGTTCATGGTTACAGAGTTTTTACCAAAGGGTATGACACTGCACTTTTTGGCACTGAGCTTGAGGCCATGGCTCTGACACCAGGCATCTGTCTCAGTGAGGCCCTTCTGTAGGATGTCCACATCATTTGGGGACTTGACTATGGCTCCCAGTTTGCAGTCATCTGTGAACTTCATTAGCTAGAGGCCTTCTCTGTTAGCCTGTACTTCAGAGAAGTAGATACCAAACAGGAGAGGTCCCAGGCAGAACCCTATGGTTCTCCACTTGTCACTGCTTTGAGGTCAGATTTAGAGTCTGCAACTTTTACAGTGTGGGTTCTGTCAGTGAGCCAGTTGGCAACCCATCTTGTGACATAGGAATTTATACCTAGTTTAGTGAGTTTAGCTATAATTCCAGAATGGGGGATGGTGTCAAAAGCCTTGGCGAGGTCAAGATAGGCTGTGAGAACCACCTTACCCTCATCCACGGCTTTGGTGACTACCTCAAAGAAGTCGAACAGGTTCAGGAGGCATGATCTGCCTTTCACAAACCTGAACTGGGTGGGATACAGAGTTTGAAGGTTACCAATGTCTTTGTTTATGAGTTCCATGATGATACACTCCATGGCCTTGCAGACCAGGCTTGTCAGGCTATTAGGTAGATAGTTCCCGGGATCAGTGATGCTCCCCATTTGTGGAGTGGGATAACTGTTGCTGTGCGCCATTCAGTGGGCACAAAGCCAGATGTGAGGCTATTATTGAACATGGTGCTTAAGTGGAGAGCCAGCTTGTTCTGAAGTTTGTGTAAAACGCAGCCTGGGATGTTGTCCGGTCCCATGGATGCTGTGTTTTTGGCTTTAGAGAGTGCAGCTTTTACCTGCGTAGTTGTGATTACAGGGACTCTGCATTCTTCCTGTATAGATATGGGCCCTTTAGGGGGTGAGAGGGGGGGCAAAGTTAGCACTGAACCGTTCTGCCAGGATGTTGGAAATATCAGTTGGTTCTATAATTTTCGTGCCTTTGTGCTGTAACTCAGAGCAGATCTGGGTGTTGCCATCTAGATTCTTGACAAAGCTATAGAATGCTTTGTGGTTGTCCTTGGATTTAGTGGCGATTTTGTTTTCGCAGCTAGCTTTGGAGGATCTTATTAGGGATCTCAGCTTCTTACTGAGGCTGACCAGGGAGCTCCTCCACTCATGGGATTTTACTCTCTTTTGCAACAGTTTCTTCCTTCTGTTGTACAGTTTGTTTATGGCACGGGACCACCAGATCGGCTTCCTTTTTTTGGACAATAGAGTCTTGGTTCTGTTTGGGATAGCACGATCCATGGACTCGTGTAAGTGCTTATAGAGTGCATTTGTGTAGGATTCAGCAGTTGTAACTGTATTGTCCATCTGCATGGGTGTCATGAAGTTCACCACTTCTGTCTTAAGATGCATGAAGTTGGCTTTGGAGAAATTTTTTACTGTGGTTTCCTTAATGGAGGATGGGGCCGGGATGTGGATATCAAGGGTGATAAGCTTATTGTCAGATCGGACCAACAAGGAGTTGACTTCAGGTGTGGAACACCAGTCACTCATGTTGGTAATGACTAGGTCTAGGATATTGTTGCCCCTGGTGGGGGTGTGGATAAGTTGATCTAGGGCATTGGAGTTTATGAATTCCAGAAAGCGTTGAGCTAAGGAGTTGGTACACCAGTAGTTTTCCCAGTTAATGGTAGGGTAGTTGAAGTCACCCATTATTACGGTGTTTGGTTGAACCCTAATATTTTCCAGTACATCAAGAAAAGAGGAGTGGGATACCTGGGGCATGGTGGGGGATCTTTAGCAAGCTACAATTTGGATTGCAGTTTTGCCCAGAGTTAGTTGCACTTGGATAACCTCGGATGCATTATGCTGAGCAACTAGCCTGGAGGTGTGGATATCCTTAATGAATATTGACACACCTCCCCCTTTGGTGTTTCGGTCCAGGTTACATGGCCGAAAAGTGTGGTATGAGTTATAGCCTGGTAGTGCAGGGTTGCTCTCTGGAGCCTTGAACTAGGTCCCAGTCACTGCACAGATATCAATGTTCTCCATTTTAAGGAGTGCCTCGAGTGAGTGCATTTTGAGATTTAGACTTCTAGCATTGAGTAGCATTACCCTCAGTTTTTGCTTGCCTGTTCCTGTTATGGTGGTGAATTTGTTATTTAAACCCTGCCAAAAAAGGCAGTATAGGGGCAGTAAGAGCCTTAGCCAGTATCTGGAATCCCAGGGGTGACAGGTGCAGGCCATCTGTGGCAAAGCATCGTGGTCTGTCGACCATGTCATCCCAAGCAGACAGATACTGGATCCCCTTAGAATGACACCAGAAGGTTAGCCAATTGTTGAAGTCAATCATTTTGTCCTTGTACTGCGGTATCATTCTGGGCAATGGCAGAATGCTACTCAGGGCTAGGGTCATACCTGCCTGGGCTACAAGATCAGAGAGCTCTTCCATGTCTTTTTTTCATGTAGTCCAGGGATGTACATCTCAGGTCATTCACACCAACATGGACAATGACAGAGTCATATTTGTACTTGTTGTGGAGTGACCTGAGTGCATGGGTTATGTGGTGGATCCTGGCACCCGACAGGCAGCTGACAGTAACCTTCTCCTTGTTTAGCCTGATGAGTGGGACATCAGTGTGCCTGACTATAGAGTCACCTATGACTAGTGTGTTGGGTACGTTGTTTTGCCGTATTGGCTGTGGTTGAGTGGCACACTGAGTCTGTGGGCTATGTGTCATTTGGGTTGTGTTGGGGGATGGAGGTTGCTTGCGTTTCTGCTTTGGAGGTTTCTGTTGCTTAGACAGATTATTATTGGGAGCCTCCGCGAAAGTTTTTGTGTTACTGTGTGTGGATTTTGGTGGTGTAGATTTAGTGAAACTATGTGATGAGTGTGTTGTGGTGCAAATGTTTGCTTTCTCCTCATGACTGTCAAGTTCAGTCTTGGTTGGAGAGAGCTTTACCTCCAGTTTGGCTAGATAAGTTTATCTCTCACAGGTTGTAGTGTTGGGTTGCAGGTGGAGAGGGTTGTCTGTGTACATGAGGCAATTTCTACATTGCCTCAAGATGCCCAGATTCATCATATAGACAGGAGAGAACACTGGGAGCTGACAGTTGGGCATGCCTGAATAAAAAAAGATTTTCCTCTATATAAGTGAGGAAAGTGACTACAAGAGCTGTTTTTCTCTAAGTAATTGAGAAAAGTAAGTACAAAAACTGTTTTCCTCTAGGTAATGAGGAAGATTGAGTGCTATAGTAATTAGTAGCGTATTTAGTGCTTACAAGTTCTGAACAAGTACTGAGCATGAACAAGCAAATTTAAATGCTAAAACTAAGAATCTGTATCTGCACTAGACGAGTTACAGGACAGAAACAAATGCAAATGCAAGCTTTCAAATCAGAAAGTTGAGAGAGATGGAAGATTGCCCAAATGGCCAATAACTACAATTTCTGGGCCAGAACCACTCCTTATGTAGTAGATGGGTTACCTAGTGCTTACCACTCCCACTGATTAGCTAGAAGGAATTCCCTCCAACACAGAAAGGCTTGGGGGGCTCAGAAGCTTACATACAGTCCTGGATACAGCAAATCTGTATCTGGAACACTAGTTACAGGAAAGGTAGGAAACAGGCTTACAGTTTTTTTTTTTTTTTTTTACATAAAAGTAGCAAAAACAGTAATAAAAACAATTCACATGCAGTGCAAGCTAGCACAATTGGGTATGCAGCAATATTAGACCAAACACAGTTTAAAAAAAATGCAATTAAATTAAAAAGGACTAAAAGCAAGTGCAGAAAGAGTTTATTAGGTAGAATGTGGTAATGTGGTAAAGAGATGGGACTTGGGGAGTGTCCCAGATCAAATCTACAGTGAGGCGGGCAACTACAAAAGCCACCAAATTTATACTACAAACCAAAAATAGGGTGGGACAAAACAGTTTCAAAAGAGATGTAAGCAACAACTAACAGTACAAACTTTAAAAGAAAAAAATATTCTCAGCTCTGTATATTTGCCGAACAGTCTCTCAGAACAGTGAGACAATAGTTTCAACAGAGATCTAAGCAACAATTAAACTCTATAACCAGAAAAAATATACTCAGCTCTGTATATTTGCAGATAATCTGTAAGGCAGTCTCTCAGAATACAGGTTCCAGCAATTTGAATGCAGCTGTTACTATACCAACTGAAGACATGGCAGAAAATGGGGGTGGGGTGGGGAAAACAGTTTCAACAGAGTTCTAAGCAGCAACTAACAGTACAAACTTTAAAACCCAAAAAATATTCTCAGCTCTGTATATTTGCTGATCTGTCTCTCAGAACAGTGAGACAACAGTTTCAACAGAGATCTAAGCAACAATTAACAAACTCTATAATGAAAAAAATATATACTCAGCAACCATGTCTCAGTACTTGATGAAATTCATGATTTGGGCACTTTACTGAAGAGTCATCTAATGTCCGATATTAAATCAGAAGGTTATTTTTGACTCTTAGGAAAGTGGATAAGTCTATTGATAAAGTAAAAATTACCAAAACCATAAATTAGTTAGGGATGCCAACAAATATTCCAGTGGTATTGCGTACCCAGTACCTAAAACAAAACAGGCAGCACCACGGCAGCATTCTGAGGTTGTTGGAAGTTTTGAAGGAACATTTTATTCTACAATAATGTTGTGAATCATAAGGAAAAGAAGAAAGGGTACAAGACCAACACAGTTCCCCCCTCTACAGTGGTCACAGAGGCTTTCCCAGAGGTATGGGAACTATGCAACCCACCAAAACTAAAACACAAACTATGTTAACAGGAACCATTGAACAATGCAGAGACAGTGAGTTGGAACTAAGTAGTTTTGAATTGTTTTCCAGATAGTTCTGCAGTATTTAATACAGATTACCCTTACCCTTGTCTACGGCTTTGCTGACTGCTTCAAAGAAGTCTATCAGGTTTAGGAGACATGATCTGCCTTTTACAAACCTGAACTGGGTGGGGTCCAGAGTTTGGAGATTACCAATGTCTTTGTTTATAAGTTCCATGATGATACGTTCCATGGCCTTGCAGACCAGGCTCGTCAGGCTAATGGGGTGGTAGTTCCTGGGGTCAGAAAAAAGGGCACATAGATCACTTTCCAACTTATCTTAAAAAAAAAACAACAACAACAAACTCTTCACCAAGCAAAAATAAGGATTCACCTTCCAGATTTTTAACACCTTGGAAGATGCATTGGACTTTATACAAGAAAATAAAATCGTAGAAAAAGCAGAAGAAATAAATTAGAATCTATCAACTTCTTTGAAGAGAAATGCAGCAAGAGATGCTTGGTTAATAAAAGAAAAAACAATAAAAAAGTGAAGGGTATATGGAAATCAATGTATTTCATGGTTATGAAGTCTTAATTTAAAGAAGTGCTTGAATACGTATGGGCAGGGCCTTACGAGGTATATAATTTTTTCTTTCTTTTCTACTTCCAGTGGTTACTAATTCTATTCTTAAAATGTTACAATTTGATTATTTTAGCTATATATGAATTAAAGCTATGTATTGTCATTCAGATTTCAGAAGGTTAAATTATTCACTTTATTAAAACTTAATCATTATTATGATGAAAGTTATGTTAGGTAGCACACTTTCTGATACTTTAGCATACATGAGTAATGTACTATTAAATATAATACAAGATGCAACAAATGACACTAAAGAGGCATGTTAAGTTAGATTCTTGGTTCTTAAAATGGTCCAGCAGTGTACTTCTGATAGTATACTTGACATGTAATAGAACCCAGGAAAGATATGCTATGTTATAGCTATATGTATATATATATATATATATATATATATATATATATATATATATATATATATATATATATATAAGTTATTATTGGAATGATATCAAATATTTAGAGTAACATTCACACTTTTGCAAGTTAAACCTGGATCACATATAACTATCATTCTATTAATGCAAGCTTATATGCTGTGTCTCCTTTAAAAATGACAGTCTGCTTTATATTAAACATCTCATGCAAATAGTGCTTACTGAATCATTAAATGTTATTTCTTTAAATACAATAGATTTTTAGTGGTTAAAATACTTTGAATTTTTTTTTTTAGTGGTTTGGAAGGGTTTGAGTGATTGATGTGTAATGTAGAGGTGGCTTGGATTCACTTGTGAGAGTTTTATGTGAATTGCAACTGATGGGCTGTTCATTTTCAAGTCCTTATCATGAAAACCAGCTTGAAACAACATAGAGTCATGAGCACTTTTGTGATTGAATCATATGCTAAGATGTCAAAGAAGACAAGTTAGATAATAAGCAAAAGACAGCAAATTGTATTCTAGACCATTGTCAGCTATTCCATGGTTCTGAATGCTTGCTACTGATAGCATACTTGACATGGAATAGCACCCAGGAAAGTTATGCTATGTTATAAACAAAGTATAAAAAATACAGTTTCTTACATATATAAAAGTTATTATTGGAATGTTACCAAATAATTATAGTTACATTCACAGTTTTACACGTTAAACCTGGATCACACATAACTGTCATTCTTTTAATGCAATTTTATATGCTATGTCTCCTTTAAAAATAACAGTCGGTTTTATATTAAACATCTCATGCAAATAGTGCTTACTGGGTTATTAAATGTTATTTCTTTAAATACATTAGCTTTTTAGTGGTTAACATACTTTGACATTTTTTTTTTGTTTTTTTTTAGTGGTTTGGAAGGGTATGAGGGATTGATGCATAATGTAGAGGTGGCTTGCATTTACTTGTGAATGTTTTGTGTGAATTTTAGCTGCTAAACTGTTCATTTGCAAAACCTTGTCATGAGGACCAGCTTGAAGCAGGTTAATTAGTCATGAGCACTTTTGTGATGCTGTGGGAATTCTAAAAATTGTAAGAACTGTCCAGGTTACTTCTTCCTGTCTGAAAGTAAATAATCATACTTTGAATCATATGCTCAGATGTCAATAAATACAAGTTAGATAGTAAGCAAAAAACAGTGAATTGCATTGTAAACCACTGTCAGTTATCAAATAGTTCTAAATGCTAGTATACCAAAGGATAGTTTGTATACTAGTCTATAGAAAGACACTTCTGATAAAAAATAGGATTGTGTTTCTCTGTTAATGTCTATTTTTAATGCTTACAAAACTTAATATCTCAAAACAATTTATTATGGGAAGTTTGTATCTTTAAAAGAAAGATTTGATTTTTCAGATGTTTGTTCAAATACTGTTAGATATAACATTTAAGGAAAAAATAGGACTGATTCTAACAGTAACACTAGATTAAAGAGTATCAAGTATGTAAGAGTAAAAATAAATATTTTATTAAGTGATATTCTACACTAGGTTTATAGGTAAAATATAAAAGCTAGGAATATAGTAATCATATAAGACATAACATAGAAACAGAAATAGAAAGAGATCCGAATAAAATAATATAAATATCCTTATAAGGGTGGGAAGTTGGCATAATAGTTAAGTTGTTCACCTTATAGGCACAAGATGCAAGGTTTGATGGTAATTGGATGTGTTTGAAATTACATACAAAGGCAATTAGCCTAGTACTAATTTATGAATTTATGATCCTATTAACAACTTTATACATAGTAATTAAAATAACAAAATATAAATCATTTGACCTATAAATTAATACATATGAAAATTACAGCTGACCTCCTCCCTATAGTAGACCAGGGAATGTGAGGTACAGGGAAAGATGAATGTAGAGATATTCAGTTTGATCAACTTATAATAAAGATTCTGAGCACCTGTTTAACTGTTCTTAGGCATAATAACTCACTGACAATCATTGATAAGAGGATGCATACTAAAAATATGAGAAACATTAATATGAATCAGAAGCATGAGCTAAGCATTTTTAGTCTAATGGAGCATTTGAGAGGTAGTTTCTTTGCTTTTTCAACAAACTAGAAATGCATTATTCCATAGTAGAATGTTTTAATGTTATATCATTTGGTATTTTTTTTTTTATTTGTTTCAAATGTTTTGTCCATAGCTGAAGATTTTGTATTGGTGTATATAAAGTATATAATAAGTTCTGTACATACATGTGATTTCATTATACCAGTGTTTTTTCCTATCTTAAACAAATGTTAGATTTAAAATGCATATCTATTAATATTAATAGATTGAATAATCCAGTAAAGAGGGGGAGTCTGTTGAAATACTTGCAATTAAATAAAGCTCAAATAGTATTTCTACAGGAAACACATTTACTTAATAAAGATGTAAATAAACTTTTGTTAAATAGTTATTTGATTTTAGCAAATTCTGGCTTTTGAGCTAACAGAAAAGACACCCTCATTTTATGGAAGAACTCACCAGTAATGCCTAAAGTAAAAGATACCTATGTTGATAAAAATGGTATGTTAAGCATTGCTATAAATGAGTGGAATAGAAAACTATATACATTTGTGAACTCTTATTGGATTCCAGGGGTACGAGATAAACATGCAAAAATTACTTTGACACTATAGCCTATTACATGAAAGATGAAGTTATAATGGCTGGTGATTTTAATTGCATTTTGTCAAATATCCTACTACAGATAGAAAGCTGGGAATTATATCTTCAGCCAAACACAACATTTTTGTAAATCTAATGAATTTAAAGGATATATGTGAGCTAAGGAAAGAAAACTCACTTCAATTTACCCATTATTCATAAAGATATGGAACCCAAACAAATATTGATAACATTTTTGTCTCAATCTGTTATCACATTTATTTATTTATTTCACGTTTGTTAACCGGGTTAGTCCAACTGAGTTTGCAAACAAACCCATTATATATATATATATATATATATATATATATATATATATATATATATATTTTTTTTATTTTATTTAACATTTGTTAACTGGGAAAGTCCTACTTGGAACAAAGCCAATTTTCAGTGGAGGCCTGGGGAAAAATGCTCCAGATGCATGTCTTTGTAACATGGGAGGAAACTGGAGTACCCACAGGAAACCCACACGAATGCAAGGAGGACATGCAGACACCACACAGAAGGCACTTCAGCTGGGAATTGAACCGGAGAACCTCTTGCTGTGAGGTGACAATGCAACCACTGCACCGCCCATTTTCAGTGGAGACCCAAAAGGAAAAGCCCCAGCAAACATAAGTAAAGATAAAGTGACAATATACAAATTTTAAACAACAATCACAATAGGTTATTAACTATTTTCTTTGCATTGATAGTAAGCAACCCATTTTCAGTAGAGACCCAAGGGGAAAGAGTCCCAGCAAACATAAGCAAAGATAAACATACACGACAAAAACTATTAACAATAACAATGCAAATATGAAATTAATTATATAGAGAAAAACAAAAGAAAAAATTATGAACGTTAAGGCTTGCACTGATAGCAGTGGTCTAAATGTACTACATATATGAGTAAAAACAAAAAGATAATCGTTCAAAAGAAGGAAAATGTAC
The DNA here is from genome assembly GCF_019279795.1 of Protopterus annectens. Taxonomy (NCBI): domain Eukaryota; kingdom Metazoa; phylum Chordata; order Ceratodontiformes; family Protopteridae; genus Protopterus; species Protopterus annectens. The sequence goes on along the minus strand of NC_056725.1, from coordinate 311,295,520 downwards.
ATACATTGATAGGAAGTGAGGGGAACAAAGATAAATAGTGTGGAGAATGTGAGGGGGAGAGAAAGGAGGGGGCTATAATACACTATAGCAGTAGAGCTGAGGGTTTAGGAGGTTAGTTTAAGCAGAAGTTACTAACAGAGAAAGAAAGTTATGAGATGCAACAGGTTATACAGTAGGACAGACTAAGACAATGTGTGGTCAAGGCAATGGCATAATTTCAAGTTTAGTAAGTGGGATTTAAGCTCCTTTTTAAAACAGGGAAAGGAAAGGTTGGCTCTAATATGAAGAGGGACTTTGTTCTAATTTACTGAGACAGACTGTTTGTAAAGTAGTTTGCCGATATTCCTTTTGTGTTTATTAACTGAGAAAAGATGCTGATCAGCACTCCAAAGAAGATGGGGCGGAGAGTAGACAGCAACATGGGAGGCAAGAGCAGGGCAGGCAGAGGGGTTGCTGAGTATGGAAAAGGTACTAAAGTTTGTTTAGTGAGAGGCAGTGATGTAACGAGAGTCATTGGTTTAGAATAAATCTGGCAATTTTATTGTATGCTTGTACTAGTTTTTGCATTGAGGTAGTTTGGATATTAGTAAGGATAGGGGAAGCATATAGAAAACTAGGTAATAGAAATGCCTGCACTAGAGTGCATTTAGTGGCAGTAGTGAGGAATTTTTTGTTTCTATAAAGTAGTCCAAGTATTTGGTGGGCTTTTTGATGGCCTGTTGTATGTGCAATTCAAATTTATTCAGTCATCAATTATTACCCCAAGGAGTTTGGTGTGTGAGGCAGGGGTGATAACAGTACCATCTAGGGAGGAAAGAGAAAAGTTGGATTTAAGGTGAGAGAGTGCCTGAGGTAGGAAGAGAAGGAGCTGAGTTTTTTTGGGGGGGGGGTTAAGGATTAGTTGATTATTTCTGAGCCACTTTTCAACAGAGATAAAGGAATTCTGTGTTAGTGTGTGTAGCTCAGAGATAGTATTGGAGATAGATAAGAGAGTAGAGTAATCTGCATATTGTATTACAGATGAGAGACTGCAGGATGAATGTAGGTTGTTGGTAAAAATGTTGAAAAGAAGCATTCCAAGTATGGAGCCTTGGGGTACTCTTGTTTGAACAGCAAAGAAGGGTGAGAAAGCCTGCTGCTATCTAACAGCTTGTTTTCTGCCAGTAAGGTAGGACTGGAACTAGCCAAGAGTAGAAGGAGAGAGGTTTAGGTATGAGAGTTTGTTAAGGATGAGATGAGACACAGTGTCAAAGGTTTTAGAGAGATCAAGGAATAGACAGGAGATGAGGAGGTTGTTTTCCCTAGCTTCTGCACCCTTTTGAGTAAAGGATAATAAGGTAGTCAAGGTACTGTGTTTAGAGTGGAAACCATGTTGCGAGGGGGTGAGGAGATTATCATGAATGAGACAGGACAGTAGTTGAGTATGTATACATTTTTCAAGGATCTTAGAGAGCAGCGAGAGAATACCGATTAGTCTATAGTTAGAGTTAGACGGTTCAACAGAGTTGCCACCTTTATGCAGAGGAGTGGTATAGAAGGATTTCCATATTTCCGGTAAGGTAGATTCCTGACTGGAGTGGTTGATTAAGATAGATACAGGATATGTAATAGAGTCAGCAGCAACTTTCAGAAATTGAGAGGGAAGTTTATCAGTGGAGAGAGAGCATTGTTTTAGATTAAGAAGCAGGGATTTGATGTATTTAGTAGAAACAGGTCACAAAGTAAAAGGCTGCGAGACAGAGGAGCATAGACGTTTAGGGGGAGATGAGGGTGACACAGAAGAACTGGGATGAGTAGAATTACCAGAGGGTAGGAGTTTAGAGATGCTGTCTCTGAAGTGTTTGTAGAGTAAGTCTGCAGTTTCAGAGGGAGAGTGCTAGGGGAAAGGGTTAGCAATGTTAGGAGAACCAGTGTGGAGCAGGGAGTTGATAGTACTCCAGAGTTTTTTGGAGACATTTGGATGAGAACTTTGAAATTTAGTGAAATATTGGAGTCTATCCAAAATAATCAGTTTTTTTACACAATTTCTGAGTTGCTCATAACTTTGGAGAAAGGTGGGAGTTTTAGTGGTTTGCCATTTTTTCTATAGAGCATCTCTTTCATGCATCAAAGCATGAGTAGCTTTGTAGAGCCAGGGTGCAAAATTAGATTTGATTCTGATTTTGCGAATTGGGGCAAGAGAGTTTAGGACATCAATAAAAATGTTGTTTAATTTAGGAACAGCATCGTTGACGGGAGAGTTTTTGGGAAAGACAAGTTAATGGCAGAGAGTCTATAGTTAAAGGTTTCAGGAGGAAAAGTTAGTCAGTTTCCTACAATCTCTGTAGAGATAGAGCTTATAGGAATAAGGACAGTGTCTTAAGATAGAGGTGAAAGAATGGTCACTTATAGAGTCAGAGAAGGGTTACAATAGTTGTTTGGAGAGTTGGTCAAGATCCAGTCAATTGTAGAACAAGTAGAATTTTTACTGTAGTGGATAGGGATAGTGATTAGTTGTGAGAATTCATACAGGTTTATAAAATGTTGGGGTGAGTCACCAGTAAGGGAGTTCCAATCTATATTAACATCTCCAAGAATGATGGTTTCATAGGGGATGGAGGTGTTTATCCAGGAGAGTATATGTTCAAGGATAGGGATGTTTTTACCTGGGGGGATATAGATAGAGGCAATAACAAACTTTCTATAGTTATTGATGTGTCAGTCTAGGAGCAGTAGTTCAGCAGGTGAGAAACTGGACAGGGTAATATCTATAGGTGTAACATCAGTGAAACAGAATACAAGATAGCTGCCCCACTGCCTTTTTTGGGTGTCCTATCAGACCTATAGATATTGCATTGAAGTGGGAGAAATTAAGAGGAATTGATATGAGGTTTTAGCCAGGTTTCTGATAGGGCCAGGATGTGAAGTTTGTGTTGGGCCAACCATGTGTGAAGTTTGGCCGTTTTGCTGTTTTGGCTTTGGATGTTAATTGCAGAGATAGAGAGATGATTGAGGCAGAAAATATTTGAGGATGTTATTTTTGGGCGGATAGCAGATGTAGGTGGAGGGGGAGTGGAGAGAGTGGAAGGAACAGGATTGGGATGGATGCCACCAGAAACCAGAAGCGCAAAGACAAGATGAAAAAGGTGAGGGTGGTCAGTAAGGGGAATGGGGTACTTGAGTATGAGCTTAGGAGTAAAACTGGGGTAGGCCACAAGTTTAACTTTAAGACATTGAAAGGGGAAGAGACAGGAAACAGTGGGGGCAATAGTCAGTGGAGCTTGGTTATATGTTGGAAAAGGTCTGGGAAAGGGAAAGGTGAGGGAAGAGGGGAAGATATGGAGCTCAGTGTCGTAGGAAGTGCTTAGGGCTAGTGAGATTAGAAGTGGGAGAATTAGCAGTAAGGATAGCATTGTGTGATGGAAAAGGGAGGGGAAGAGTTATAGGGAAAAATACAAAGAAATGTATTAGGTAATGGTGGTGGCTAGAAATAAGTAGCGTGAGGGAAAGAACAGTATCGAGGGGTGGAAATAGTGAGTATGTGAGGAGATAATAGATGTACTTGGGAGTGAAAGAGTTAAGTGTGAGAGAGGAAAGACACAGAGGAGGCAGTCCAAGGTGGGTGGGGAAAAGGGAAGATTGGTGACAAGGTGGGAAGAGTGATAGGATGAGAGCACAAGTTATAGTGGTGTGAGGTGGCTGTGGCAGTGACCAGGCAATGAGCTGAAAGTATAAATTTGAGGATACTTGGGGTGGGTGGGATTTAGGGATGGAAGGAGAGCAAAGTTAGAGAAGTTTCAATAATTTCGCATCGGTTAATCTTTACTATTATTTTAAAAACTGATAATTTACTACATCACAGGAAATAGACAAGTACAGGATAATATAATAAGAATACATGCATTAATAGACCATGCAAATAAAAAAACAACTTTATATCATTAGTCTTGATTTAGTTAAGGCTTTTGACTCATTAATTGGTTTCACCTGTTTAAAACACTTAAAGTGTATAATTTCTCACCTGAGCTAATTGCATAAATTCCTAAGTTATACAATTGTGCTTATTTTAAAATAGGTTATTGTCTTTCTGTTTTCTTTAAATTACAAAAGGTACAAAACAAGGCTATCCATTATCACCTTTACTTTTTGTATTAGCTACAGAACCCTTTGCTAATAGTATTAGATCTAGTAAGAACATTAAATTATCAAAATAAAAGAAGACTTTGAACTAAAGATTCAGTTATTTGCTGATGATATTTTACTAACAATAGGAAATACAGATAATTCATTAGAACATATAATTATTTCTATGAGTCATTTTGAAGAAATCTCAAACTTAAGATTTAATGATAATAAAACAAGTACATTATTAATTAATAAAAACTTAAAAATTCATACAAAATATTCTAACTTCAATTGGAATAGCAATAAAATGAAATATCTTTCTTATAACGATTATGTATAACAGTAAAGAAGTGATACAAGCAAACTTTCAGCAGGTTGTTGATAAAATTTTCAGTTTAGTAACAAATTATTTTTTACCATGGAAGAATGATTAATGCTTATTAAGATGGTAATTCACCCTAAAATAATGTTTGTCTTACAATCTTTAGTACTATCTCCACCAAAAAATTGATGACAAAGATAAATAATATTCTACTTAAATTTTTGTGGCATCCTAATAACATAAGAGTTTACTTTGACTGACACAGGGAATGTTGTGATAATGGTGAAATATTATTCTCTGATATTCAATTGTATTCTACTTCAACAGTTGTAAAAATTATAATGTTGTGGATAAATTCATCTTATGATTCAAAATGGAAACAAATACATCAAGAAATATTATTAGTAAATAATAAAGCTATCACAACCAGTCATAAAAAATGCCCCTAATAGTTTTATCTAGTTATTAAAAGACTTTTACATAAGTAGAATTACACCCTCTTCTCAAATTCCCTATTTAAATAACATCATGTCCTCTTTCCAAAAGTTCATACATCCTAACCATTGTATTACAGAATATGTTCTGTGTTTCCAATTACATATACAAATTATTGCTTTGAAACTCATAACTCCAACAAAATGCTTGTATTGAAACAACAAAGTAAGAATTTATTGGCATCAATTCAAAATGGTACTGAAATATATATATATATATATATATATATATATATATATATATATATATATATATATGGTTGAAAATTGAGGGTCCAAATACAATTAAGATTCTGAGAATTAGTTAATTTTACAAATATTTAAAGACTCTGTGAACACAGAGACTATTAAGATATTTAACCTAGATAAGAAATCATTCCCCGAATTATTGGAATTCTTTATAAATATCAATAATAATGAAATGAAAAATAAATCATCCCAGGATTCAATAAACTCTGTGTAGTTGCTGTGTAGAGCCTACACAGAGTGTATCCATGCACATGGCCATGAAGTGTTTATGGCAGCATGCAATGCATATTCATGATGCACCTCAAACCTAAGTGAGGTTTCATGGTACGTCCCAGTTGTGTTGGCTGAAAAACCTTGTAGAACAACATGGATAATCAATCCATGTACGTGACAGCACTGATGGTCTTCCCCCATCATACATCTTCTGAAAAGTATGAAGTCCTATACGAAAATGCCATTCATAGTTCTTTCCAGCCATCCCAAATGATTATCTTAAAAACCACAAATTTTAGGAGGAATACCACAAAAATATAAGCCAGAGCCCTGTTAAACCTGTTGGAAGTAGTTATATCTGTATATTCTGTCTTCTCTCCTGTTTTTTTTCTTAGCTTTACCCCATGTTTGCACAATGCACCGAGGCACTTGCTGATGCTTACCACGTTTGTGCAGTGGGACTACCCATGTATCAGACATGACCCAGACATTTAAACCAGATGCTTTCAATTAATATTCCTGCATAATGCTGTGCAATGCACAAACCCGGTAAGTGGCACTGCACTACAATCATACTATGAAGTTAACAATGACTACTAAAATACATTTATCAAGTAACTACCCTTATGGCGACATGGGTTAAATGTTGGACTAGAGTGCATATGGGTCTGGGTACTCCAGGTTATGCAAACTTGTCTTATCACGGTGTGACATTGCAGCTTATCCAAATAAAGTGGTACTGTAAGGACGTAACAATGGAATTTAATTGGTTGAGTGTTTTTGGTGATATATTTGAAAAAGGTGCATGCTCTTTAGCATTGTGCAATTATAGCTTTGTGCGATGATAAGCAACATGCAACTTTTTTCAAATGTATCAAAATCCAGTTAGTGCACACTCTTAGTAAGCACAATTGGCAAGAAAACATAGTATTTAAACGGAAATTACCTGGAATTGCACTTTATATATTGAGGTTTAACTTGTGCAGAAATGTCTGGTGCTGGTGAGGATGTGCAAGTTAGTGCACAGTGCTAAGGTGTCCAGGAGTCCAAAGTTTTGATTGGGCTCCTGGCTGGGATCATGGTCCAAGCCTGTTGCAGGAAAGCTTGTTGTATAGTGTGTGAAGTTACTAATGTTCTTAATTTTTTCTTTCACCGCACCCCGTATGTTCTTTTTCTTATTTCTGGATTACGTATTTTTATTATGAATTATTTGTTGTTATTATTATTATTATTATTATTATTTTTTGTTTTTATTTATGTAATCCTATTTCACCTTATTATATATATTTTTATTATTTCTTATGTTTTATTATGTATAATTTTATCTTCTGTTGTTAAATAAGTATTTATCATTCTGTTTGTATTAATATTATTTAACTCTTTTTATAATGTTTGATTTGTGTTTTTTTCTTTTACTCTGACATCTTTGTTTAAATCTATTTCATGTTTTATTTCATTTTTGCTTTTGTCATTTCTTTATGTTTTTACTACAGCACAGCAGGTTAGGCCAGTTACTGGTGATCCACCTATGGTCTGCTCCACTGGATGCAGCACCAAGGCCCAACGCTTCTGTGCTGCCATCTGGTCACATCCCCCTTCTACCCGTAACCTACCTGGACAGTCAGGTAGATCTGCCCGAGGGGCCAGGAGTGTAGTCCCCTCTGGGAGCAGAGGCACAGGTGGTACATATATCAACCATGCGAAGATGCCAGATGTGCATAGCATTGTGCACCAGCCTATTAGCACACACCTGCTCTGGACGGAGAGCATGCTGTCCATCCTTATATGGCAGGCTGGCTGTAGACACAGATGGCCACTGCAGCCAGTCATGCAGTGATGGAACAGTGCTGACAGTCCAGTGGGTGAGGACTTGAGTCACACATTTATATTTTGTGGGTGGGATCCAAAGGCATCCACCCCTATGTGACCTGTGAGATATCCACCACAGCACACATAGCACACATGTGGCAGATGATACAAATGCCATTAAATATGACTTGGCAGTTTGAGTTGTACCCCTCATGATTAATGTAGACCCTACCCTATTCCCCCATTTCTTGTTGTCATATGTATATGACTCCAATGTAAGGCACACATTAATTTAGGATAATTCAATACATGTTACAATTGTAGCAGTCTTCTGAAAATATACTCAGAGCTAATGTTTAAATTTTACATGTTGTAGTATACGATGCAGTGATGTTTTGAAGATCCTGGAATGTGATATCTGTAACACACCATGCAATTCCCCTGCTAGGCTGTGAAGTGTCCCAGTGCCTAGGAATAGCATTTAAACACATACCTTACTTTCCACTGGGATGATTTCCTGTACTTGTCTCTCTTTCTGAGTCAATACTGAACTAGATTCCTCAGTTCCTCCAGTGTCTATGTGCCCTGCAAACTTTTCACCTTCTCTGTGTATGGCTATTGCCAGTAGCAGTAGTGCCTTCAGCCTGTATTACATACAGATGTATTCAAAAAGCAGCAGCTAATAACAATCCCTCTGTGCCTACTTTCTGTCTGAACTCCAGTATTTTCTCAATCCAAAAAAAAAATGGAGACAACATGGATACTTTTATATCTTGTTATGTAGCTCCACAGGATTTGTTGATTAGCATGCAATTTTGCTGTGTAAGCTGTAATTAGCATCTCTGAAGTGCAGAGTAGGATACATGCAATCAGTTAATGATGTACTCCATTATAAAAAGGCAAATGAGTAGCTGGGTAAACTGATGCAGATGAGAGTTATTGATCAACTACTGGTCTGGTGTGACAGCAACAATCTAGCACTGAATGTCAGCAAGATAAAGGAGTTGATTGTTAATATCAGAAGATCTCAAGTACCACACAAACCTCTAGTGATGAAAGGGATGACAGTGGAAAGTGTCAAGAGTACAAAGTTCTTGGGTGTTCATATCATGGAGAGCTTATCCTGGTCAGTCCATGTATCCAGCACAGTCAAAAAAGCTCAGCAATGCTTGCACTTTCTAAGGAAACTTAGGAAGTTAAAATTACCAAGCACCATAGTTCAGACCTTTTATAGGGGCACCATTGAAAGTATCCTGACCAACAGCATTGCAGTCTGGTATGTGAGCTGTCAGAATCAGAATCAGAAGGCTCTCAAGAGAGTTGTAAGGTTGGCAGAAAGAATCATTCACACCTCCCTTACACCTCTGGAGGATCTACACAAATGCCGTTGCGACATGGCCAAAAAGATTTCCAGCAATCCAATGCATCCTGCCAATGTTCTGTACACTCACCTGTCCTCTGGCAGGAGATACAGAAGCCTACATTGTAAGACCACCAGACTAAAAAACAGTTTCTTTCCTCTCTCCATTAAACCGTTGAACTCTTAAAAAAAACGAACCATGACGACTGTTACATGACTAGCCTATCAAGGGGCTTATTTTATGGATGTGCAATAGCTAAGTGCAATACTAAGGTAGCTCACCTACACACTGAAGGACTGTAAAGTGTGATATACATGCTGTGCAGTAATTCAATCTATTCATAGATATGCTGCTATTGTTTCAATTTTACTTTGATTATATTGTTCCTTGTCTCCTGTTCTGGGGTGGGTGTAGGCCACTGCTGTCCTACTTTACGTACAAATTGCTACTTATTAAAATTCTACTGTGATATTTTATTAATTTTCTCTGTCTATATGCGCAACTGTTTCCTGTATTGAGAATGAAGCATTTTAATTTCGTTCAGCTACACTGCCATGTAGTTATGAATGACAATAAAGTTTTCTTTGACTTGACTTTGAGTATTACATGATTTTAACTTAGATATACATTTCTTCTGATTCATTATATTTTGAAAAATGAGTATTGTATTCCATCAGTTATGTATCCATCTTGTAACCTAAATAATGTATATGCTGGAATGTATAAAACAATAACTGTGAAGTTAATCTGCATTTGTTTGTTAGAAACATATTCATTACATGACCTTTTTTCCAGCAATGTGAGAGATACAGAGGATGTAGAGTAGGCATAAGGTATAATGCTGCATGCTAACTATTTATACATGTTCCTGTGCTAACTATGTACACATATTCCATGGAAAGACCCTTTGATAATAATTTTAACATTTCCCCATTGTTTGGTTAATGACATTGTTCCTTTCCCTATCATTTAAGTTTCTTTGGTGGGGGGGGGGGGTGAAGTCCTGCTATGGCATAAACTAGAGTGGACTGTTAGTTCAGTATCTGCTAGGGCACACTCAAGAATATGTTGCTCGTGTTACTCTCTTAGTCTTGTAACCAGCCTTGTTATTTACTGGCCACTGTTGAATCTTTACAGTGTAATCCACTGTTGAATGCTGGGAGCCTTCCTTTACTGCATTATATGTACAACAATTTATTTATACTTATGTGATCCTTATATATGTTATCATTATTTTGTCTTTCAGTAAAACAATATGCCCCGTAGACGTGGGCCACCATTCTCTGAGGCCAAAAATGAGCTGATTATACATGCATTCAGACAACACCATGAAGTCCTGCTGTCAAGAGAGCAGGCAAGAATGGACGTGTGGAACTCTGGGATGACCTTGTCCGAAATATCAACAGGGTGAGCTGACAGAGTTGCACGTATGTGCAGGTGTGTCACAGAACTACTGATGTGATCCATGTAGCCTGAAGGTGTGCAGCTGAAGTGGCACATGATCGTCAGGTCACCAGTTATGGGCCTGCAGTAGAAGAACCCCTCAGTGCCATCGAGGAATTACTGGCAAATATTGCTACGCAGGAAAGCTCCCAGCAGTCCAACAGCCAGTATGTCCTTGACATGGTTTCCACTTCTGCATCTCAAGAGGAGCTTGCAGGTAGGTTTTGTTAGATCATCAGTAGAATACAGTTGCATTTATTCTGTAATAGTGTATATAGTTTTAATGTGTGGCAGATTGCTTTTTTGGTGGGGGGTAATTAACATAGCTGCAGTGTTCCAGTCCTTTCACTGTCACAGTGGAACTCCTAGCACACACATCCACACAGGACAGCTTACAGCAATCCATGATGCAATATGGCTGGATGTGGGTGTCACTTCCATATCACATATGGCGCTGCCAGATATGCTTTGTTACTTCATCATTAAAATAATGCTGCATTCTGTCATTAATGTATATAGTTGTGTCAAGCTGTATTTGTGTTGGTTGGGAGTATTTCAGATAGCTATAGTTTTATACTTCTTTTAAGGTTGTCATCCACATTCCTGATAAAATTTATTTGACTGTACATATAGATGAGTAAACGTATTAACCCCTGTTGTACTGTTAAATGTGTTGCTGTTGCCATTATGTCTCCCTTTACTTTTTCCAGGACCATCAGAATTTCATCAGGCAAAGGCTGCAGCAGTTGGTAAGTGGAATAATTGTTTGTCTGTACTGTATATATATTCCCACGGGTCCATATGACTACATCGACAAGTCATAACATCGACATTCAGTACACCGAAACGAAATCACCGACAGATTAAATAACCGAAATCCCACTTCACCGACATTCACAAGTTCGACAACAAAGCAGTCAGGTAGGTGAAGTGTGCGTTAGTGTCGGAGCTTGGGCTAGGGGTGGGTAAGTGAGTTAGGGTTAGGGTGCAGGTAGGTGAAGTGTGCGTTAGTGTCGGAGCTTGGGCTAGGGGTGGGTAAGTGAGTTAGGGTTAGGGTGCAGGTAGGTGAAGTGTGCATTAGTGTCGGAGCTTGGGCTAGGGGTGGGTAAGTGAGTTAGGGTTAGGGTGCAGGTAGGTGAAGTGTGCGTTAGTGTCGGAGCTTGGGCTAGGGGTGGGTAAGTGAGATAGGGTTAGGGTGCAGGTAGGTGAAGAGTGCGATAGTGTCGGACCTTAGGGTTAGGGTTTGGGTCAGGGCTAGTGTGCATGCTATGTAGTGTAGTGTGTTGAAGTAGACCCGGTTTAGTACGTGTAGGAGTTTTGTGCAGTGGTTAGGGGCATTTACTTAGTGACTGCTTCGTTGTCTAACTTGTGAATGTCGGTGAAGTGGGATTTCGGTTATTTAATCTGTCGGTGATTTCATGTCGGAGTACTGAATGTCGATGTTATGACTTGTCGATGTAGTCATATGGACCCATTCCCACATATCTCCGATACTGTCCTCTCAGGTCTGCTGTATGTACTTTTACTGTCTGCATACTGGTCAACTGCACATATTTTTGCTGAATGTCAAGATTTTTTACTCATATTTTTGGCCTGTATTTAAGATCATAGTAACTGACTGACAGATTATTGACAAGACTGCAAAGATTAAATAATATGATACAAATCATGCATTCAAACTGCATACCCTTCAGACATGTTATGGTGAAGCAAAACCTGTTATTCCATCAACTGTATAGGTTTGTAGTAGCATATTATTTCACATTTGTCCCTAATCTTGAAACTTTGTCCAATCACCATTCATGGCTTTTTTCAAACTTATTGTTGTAAGTGGTTGTTAGGTTTAAATGTCTATGATAGCGACAGCAGTGTAAATTGCTTAACATATATTGCAGCATAGTAGTGCAGGTATTAATTTCATCCTGTTTTTCTTTTTATCACAGGTGAACATGGAAGGGGTTCTGTGTTTCCTGCACCACCTGATGTCAGTGTCTCATCAGAGTCTAATGATGATGGTGGCCAAAGTGAGGCACAGTCGGGGATTACAGAGGCTGAATCTGACACAGAAGTTGACACCCAGTACACTAACTCAGGATCCCCAGACACAGCTAGTATGCCTAAGCATACCCAGTCCACTACTCAGGGCACAGATATTGGGCAGTTGGAGGGCGAGGACACTGACCGGGTAATTGTGGCTACCATGGCTTCACTACCTGTTGACACTTTCCATAGCCAAACTGTTGGTGAGGTGTCAGACAGGCAGATTAATAGGGGTGCTCATTGTAGACCTGCTGTCCCTCCACTAGCTGATGCAGGTGTCTCTTCACGTGTAACTCAACATATGTTTCCGGCCATAATAGACACACAGGCATGTTCAGCATATCACTGCAGAAGAATGCTCAGGGTTCTAGAGTAAACCTATTAACCCCTGTTGTACTGTTAAATGTGTGTTGCTGTTGACATTATGTCTCCCTTTACTGACTGCCTCCACCATGTTGTTGATGCACTGGATCGGTTAATGACACATATGAACAGGATGTGTCCATGAAGGAACACAGATTATTTTTCATGGAATGCACATTATTTGTCATGGAACATCTGCTGGGAGGGGAATACTGACCTTGTGTTCATAGGTCAGCAACTACATCTGCTGAGAGCCAACGTGGCCATGCCCGATCAACCTCCTGTAGTGGCAGTACCTCCGTTGCTCCATCAGAGAGTATGCCGTCCACACCTAGACACAAGTCATGGGGTCATGGTTCTGTGCATTCCATTGAAGAGAGTATGTCTAGAAGACATTAGTCACCCTCAGGTAGTAGCACACCATCTGATCTTGGGCATGGCGGTGCCAGTGCAACTCCTGGCAGAGGTAGTTCTCATGGTCAGGGGTGAAGACGATGAACTGTCAGCTGTACCATGCATGGCTCACAGATGTCTGACATACAGACACATAGGGCTAGCACTGAGCTTGGCTGTCTTCATGCAGACAAACACACACACACACACACACACACACACACACACGCACACACACACACACACATGCACACAAACCAATGTCACATTGAGGGCACCAGCTGGCACCCATGCTACATTTACATGTTCCATGTTGACTGCTGCCCTGGCTGACTCACAAGCACACTGTCACAAACCTTTTGTGTCAGCCTGGACTCCTGCATCTCCATAAACCACCCTGTGCAAATGATGACTATGTCACATCCCTGTTGTTTATATATTTATTTGGGCTTCAAGTATACTAAAGCTGTGTGTCTGCTGCACAGGGTGACTACCTACATTGATATGTATTTTGTATCTCCATTTGTGCTGTTGGCCTGATAATTGTACCTGTCAGTTATGTTGTACTTCGGCATTTAAACAGTTGCTAGCATAATAATTCCTCTACTTTCTAGTTGATGCTTTTGTAAGTCTTGTGAAGTTACTCAATGAAATATGTCTTGTTAATGTATCTAACCTTCTCTTTAAGGATTGTTTAGTGCAAACTTATGTGTACACATCCAAAGTCAACCCATCAGATTCTAAGCTCTGCACTGTATGTTAGCACTGCAGAAAAATCTCATCAGAATACAGTATAATGTTGTGTTTTTTTTTCATGGATATCATCATAGGTTCCGAGGTTCATAAGCTGTGACAAGGGTATTGGCCTGATGGTGTTCAGAAGCATAGCCGATATATCACAATATAATATGCAATGGCAGACATAATGGATGGCCATGATTCTTACAGAAATGACCCCCCATGTCCAGGACAGAATTAGCAGTGATCCATGTCAGATAACATTTTCACATTAAGTCAGCCAGCCTTTGCTTAAACAGGTTACCGGATTTGCTCTGATTGACATGGATTGGAAGCCTAATGCAGAGGACTGACAACCTTTGAGAGATGTATGTGTCTCTCCAGCATGTCCTATGTATGTCAAAGTGTACACTGAGGTTCCTGGAACAGGTGACTGAGGTCTCATATGACTTAAGGATGTGCAGTGTATTCATCCCATTATGTGCAACATGTTCATTCCATTAGGGCCAAAGACAGCCATGTAATGCATGCATAATCAACCTCAAAGCTCTCTCTCTAACTCTCTCTCACTCTCTCTCTTTCTCTCTCTCTCTCCCTCTATATATATATATATATATATATATATATATATATATATATATATATATATATATATATATATATATACTGCATACAGTGACAGCTACTTCTTTCTACCCACAGAAGACCATGTTGGAGACCCTCTGAGGTTTTATTACTCAGAGATTTCTGATGCCTGTCAACTTGCTGCAGGTGTCTGTGACAATATATATCAAAAGGAGGATTGTATTCATTAATAGGGCTGACAATGGATGAGTATAGAGGATTGATAACATTAATTGTTCACAATGTAATGCCTTTGTTAATCGGATGTAAGATGTAGAATGCCTTCCTTCCCACAATACACACAGGTTGCAATCAGCATGTGTTGCAACTTCTAAGGTATTTTGATACAGAATTTGGGAATACTGTACTCTTGGTTATTTTTTAATAAGCAGGAATATTTTTACCACAGGGTATGGTGATGCATGTTTGTGCAGTTGTTATAGCACACATGGCTTTGTCAGCAGTCATTAGTGGCACAAAGATGTTTTGTCACACATCCTCTGTTTTGTTTTGGACTTTTGATAAGTATATGGCAAATAAGAAGGGAGACAGCACTGACACATCTGTTATCACACAGGTGACAGGTCTGCTGCTTGAGTTGAAGTCTTCCACTTTGACTGAGTGTTGTTGGTCTGTGAATCCCATTTGCAACCCACATGATAACACAAGATGTAATATTCACCTTGGTTAGTTTCACATTGATACTGAATGTTGGATTGTCTTGAAGGGCTTGTCCAAGTCAAGATAGGATGAGTGCACAGCTTTGTCTATGTCTCTGCTCATAGTCTTGAATTCCCACAGGTTTGCTGGCACAAGCTATCCTTGAGAACAGCTAACTGGAACAGATCTACTGTTTGTAGGTCATCTATGTCTTTTTGCCTGAGATGCATGCAAATTTTTTCCATTGCCTTACAGCAAAAGTTGAATACAGTTATGGGTCTATAATTCCACTTGTATGTTGCCTATCCTCCATTGTGTGGGTGGGAGATGGTCACTGTATTCCATTCAATGTGGACAACAACAGTACTCAGACCATGGATGAATATGGTGACTAGTGCAGTAGCTCACTGTTGCAGCACTTGATGAACACAGCCCAGAATGTCATCTGGTCCCATGGAGACTGTGCTCCTAGTCTTGCAGAGACCAGTGATAGCTTGTGCTTTGTAGATAACACAGTTTGGAGGTGATGATGCACAAATGTTGTAAGCTTGGTGTTGTGAGAGATGACACTTTACAGCCACTGTGTCTTCTAGCAGGTTTGGAATTTACAGTAGGTCAGTGTGTGCAATGCCATCCAGAATTAGTTCAAAATACATTTGAGTGACATATATCAGTTTGTGGACGTAAATGAAGACAGACTTATGGTTATCCCTGGATATGTGTCATAAATTAGTTGCTATATGAGGGTTTTTCAAGGTGTCTCATTTGTTTGGGTGCACTGACATGAGTGGCCTTCCAGGGCTGTTTTGTGCATATTGTATTTGTAAACAGCAACTTCTTCCACTTACATCCACCAGTATGGATTGTATTTCCCAGTGGATCTGTCTTAGAGCATATCAAGCACAGCTGTGTGTATATATTTTTGTAAAGGTGTAGACAGAGCATCAGGGTTTAACTTACTATAGCTATCAATGTCCTTTGTGGAAACCTGAGCTTGGAAATTGATTGTACCATCCCTTAAGAGGGTATAGTTACCTTGGATGATGTTTTCGTACTTGAGTCCTCCTTTAGAGAGTACATTAGGTATTCCAAATTCTACGTGCACTGTTTTATGATTGTAGTAACAATGCAGGCACTACATATGTGCCATTACATTGTTCAGTCATATTGCTAAGGAACAGGTCTGACATATCACAGACCCTTGTGGGGTGGTGCACTATTTCTTCCACTGCATTTCAATTTTCAGTATCCATTTATGTTTGTGCAACTGAGTTTGTCCACCTGTAATTATCCAGGTAAGGCATTATATACACTGAGTAAAGAAAAAAAAATCATATAAACTAGGCTTCAGGGGAAACAGAGGGAAAATGTTAGGTGAGGATGGGAGGTTTGAACCTGGTATCTGCAAAGAGAATGCAAAAAGGAGGGGTATATGTGATCTGAGTGGTATTTATAGGGTACTAACCTTTGGAGTGTACATTAGGAGGTCCTTCATAAGGTGGATCAGTAGAGCTGTAATTAACAAGTGGTTTAATTGCTACTTGTCATGTAACAGAAGGGATGACAACTAGTTAGAACTGTTGAGGAGCTGCTCTGCTACATAGCAGCAGCTGACTGTATTGGAAAATAAGTGTATTGGCATTTCTGTATGTATGAGGGCAAAGTGTTAAGGCCTCTGCACATAAACCAGAACAGAGCAAGTAATACAAGGAAACACTGTTAATGCTCACACTGGGTCCAGAAAAACTAACCTTCAAATAAATATTTCTACTGTATACTCCTGCCGCAAGTGTACAGGTGGGATTTTTACAAAAACAGATGTCATCCTAATTTTCTTATTCTTTTGTTTACTACCATCAGGCAACACCACAACACATCATCTGCTTCCATTTACTTCTTTCCTCTGCAGCTTGTTCAGTCACACCAACCACCTGAATGTCCATGGTCACCACATCCATGAACTTTATCTTAGGCCTTCCTCTTTTCCTCATATCTGTCAGCTCAATCCTTAGCATCCATCTCCAAATATACCCAGCATCCCTCCTAAGCACACGTCCAAAGTAACACAATCTCACCTCTCTGGCCTTGTCTCCAAGCCATACATCCTACGCTGACACTGTAATATATTGATTACTAATCCTGTCCATCCTCAGCACACTCATTGCAAATACTAACATCTGGAACTCTGCCAGCTCCTGTTATGACTTTTATTTTTGTCATTGCCACTATCTGCAAACTATATAACATAGCTGTTCTCACTACAATCTTGTAAACCTTCCCTTTCAGTGTTACTGGTACCCATCTGACACAAATTACTCCTGACACTGTTTTACACCCACTCCACCTTGCATGCACTGTTTTATCACCTCTCTTCCCCACTCGCCATTACTCTGAACTTTTAATCCCAAGTATTTAAATCATACACATTAACCAACTCTACTTCCTGCAGTCTCACCATTCCTCTGTCCTCCTCATTCACACACATATATTCTGTCTTACTACTTGTAACTTTCATTAGTCTTCTCTGTATATCATAACTCCACCTCTCCAGGGTTTCTTAGACATGTTCCCTACTGTCAATACAGATCACAATCTCATTGGCAAACATCATAGTCCATGGCAACTCCTTTGTGATCTCATGTATCTGTGTCAACCTGTCCATCACCATTGCCAAGAGATGTCATGATGTTTGTGCATACAGTAAAAGGAACATAACTGTTGTCTGTCTTATATTGGACGAGGTGACATTTACCCATCTGTCAGGCCAGTGTGTGCCCATGGCCTGTTGTGATGAATACATACCCAATAATCTGATATAGCTGATGAATCAGCAGTGCCTGTTGATGACATGATGACAGTGCTCCATAAGCTGCTGTAAAATGCTCTGTATAACGTCTACCAACACCTCACTCACACACACACGCACACACACACACACACACACACACACACACACACACACACACACACACACACACACACACAAAGTTGGCTGCAGTGAGATTAGAACCTCTACCTGTCAAAGTTTAGAGACTAGAGAACACAGTACTTAGCACACACATGCCAGGCCACAAGCCTGACTTTAACAGAATTACAGGTGTTCTTTTAGTAGATGAAATCAGCAAGCCCTGTTGGGGATCAGAGGTTGCAGGGCTGCTACAAATGGATGATTTTTGCAAGCATAATAACATTGCAAAACCATGCCATTTGACAAGAAAGTGTTGGATACACACTTCCACTCTTCTTCATGGAGACACACCCACCAAGTCAACTGCAGTGAGATTAGAACCCCTACCTCTTTAAGTTTACAGACTAGAGAACACAGTACCTAATGCATGTGCTACAGCACAAGTCTGACTTTAACAGGATTGCAAGTGATCTTATACTAGATGACATCAGTAGGCCCTGTGGGGGGGGGTGGGACCAGAGGTTGGAGGACCACTAGACATGGATGTTTTTGCAAGCACAGAAGCACTACAAAAAACATGCCATTTGACAAGGCAGTGTTGGATACACAGTCCCACTCTTCTTTATGGAGAGAGAGAGAGAGAGAGAGAGAGAGAGAGACATGCATACACGCACACACCTGCAGTGAGAACCCAAACACTACAGACTACAGAACACAATTGTTAACACAAGCGCCAGTACACAGTCTGATTTTAACAAGACTACATGTGAACTTATAGTAGATGACATCGTCGAGGCATGTAGGGAACACCTGCTTGGGAGGTCTGCATAGGCATAGTGTTATCTGAGGCTAGTACACTACCAGCAGTATACTGTTCAGAAGCCATAACTGTGTAACAACACAAGTCCATTATAGGTTCATAGGTTCATAGGTGTGTACTAGGCTAATGGCCCTGGAGCCTTTACAAGCCTAGCCCATAGGATTACCCTGGTATTGTGCTACCCGACCTTAGTTCCCAGTGCCTCTGTTGAGTAAAGCCACTGGAGTGATCTCTGGGGTGAATTTTCTATTTCCCATCCACTCCTCAAGATTTCTCTTGAAGATGGCCAGTGAGGTGCTCCACTTGACATGTATGGGAAGTATATCCCATAGCATGGGCAATCTCTGGGTTATGAACATGTCCCTCTAGCTTGTTCTGTTGATTGTGGTAATGAGGTTGAGGTCTCTGGAACATGTGGTGTGCAGGGACTGGGATTTCTTTAGATGTAGCATTTCTAACAGAGTTGGCTTAGACATGGCTTTGTAAGTCAAGCAGAGATCACCTCTAAGTAGTCGATATGAGACAGAGAATAATTGGAGTTTTTTGACACTGTCCATATAGGACAACTGTTTATGACCTAAGATTCTTTTTGTGAGGTACTTTTGCGGCCTCTCCAGTTGTTGCAGGTGTCTAGTAAGGTACATGCCAGATGGGGCATTGTACTCAGTGACTGGCCTAATGAGGGAAGTGTAGAGGGAGACAGTGACCTCTTTCTTCCTGGATGCAAAACCCTTAGAAATGAGATGTGCCACATAGAAGGACTTTCTGACCACAATGGCAATGTAGTGGTCAAAAGAGAGGTTGCTGTCAACTTGTGTTCCCAGATTTCTTATAACACCTTCTGTGTTTAGTGGACTACCATCAATGTGGTAATTCATGGGAACCGGGTTTTTCCCAAAGGGGATGATGACACACTTTTTGGTATTGAGTTTTAATATTTTCTCCCACTGATGAAAGCCTTAGGGCTGACACTGGTCTGGGATTTATTTGTTTAAATAAATCTTATGTGCTAAACTTTACATTTTGTGCCTTTTTATTCACTGACATTTGGTACTGGCTACATTTTTTTCAAGCATTGAGCTTAAGGCCATGGTTCTGACACCAGTCATTGGTCTCAGTGAGGCCTTTCTGTAGGATGTCAACATCACTTGCAGAGTTAATAATGGCTCCTAACTTGCAATCATCTGTGAACTTTGCTAGCCAGAGACCCTTAGTTTTGGCCTGGACTTCAGAGAGGTAGATACAAAACAAGAGAGGACCCAGGACCAAACCCTGTGAGACTCTACTCATGACTGGTTGGCAGTCTGACTTGGAGTCAACTACTTTCAAACTGTGGGTTCTATCTGTGAGCCAGTTTGCAACCCACCTAGTGATATAGGGGTTGATGCCCAGCTTATTGAGTTTTTCTATGATTCCTGAGTGGGGGATGGTATCAAAGGCCTTGGCCAGATCAAGGTAAGCTGTATGAACTACCTTGCCTTCTTCCACAGCTCTGGTGACTGACTCAAAGAAGTCGACCAGTTTGAACAGGCATGATCTACCCTTCACAAAACCAAACTGTGTGGGATCCAGAGACTGGAGATTCCCTATGTCCTTGTTTATTAGGTCCATGATGATGCATTCCATAGCTTTGTATATCTGACTTGTCAGGCTAATGGGGTGATAGTTCCCAGGGTCTGTAGTCACTCCTCCTTTGTGGAGAGGGATGACTGTAGCAGTGCACCATTTGGTAAGGGCAAAGCCTGAGGTGAGGCTGTGATTGAACAGGGCACACAGGTGAAGTGCCAGTTCACTCTGTAATAATTGTAGAACACAACCATGGATATTGTCAGGTCCCATAGAATCTGTATTCTTGGCCTTAGACAGTGCTGTTTTAACCTGTGCAGCAGTAATACTGGTTGCCTGGCAATCTACTGGTATTGTGATTGGTCCTTTGGTGGGGGACAGAGTTAATATGGCACTGAATCTGTCAGCCAGTACATTGGCAATATCTGTTGGCTCAGTATAAGAGGTACCATTGTGCAGTAGCTCTGAGGAAATCTGGGTATTGCCATGGAGATTCTTTACATAACTGTAGAAGGCCTTGTGGTTGTCTTTACTATTTGCTGCAATTCTGTATTCATAGCTAGCTTTAGTGGATTTAATGAGGAATCTCAACTTTTTGTTGAGGCTGATAAAGAGTTTTTCCCGTCTTGGGACTTCACCTTACTCCACATCAGTTTCCTCCTTTTGTTGTAGAGTTTGTTTATGGCAGGGTACTACCAGATTGGCTTCCTTTTTTTGGAGGAGACAGTCTTGGTTCTATTGGGTATGGCGAGATCTGTGCATTTGTGTACATGTTCGTACAGGGCATTAGTATATGATTCGGCGGTCATGCAACTGTTCTCCATTTGCATGGGTGCCGTGAAGTTAGCCACCTCTGTTTTTAAGAGCCCAAAGTTAGCTTTGGAGAAGCTTTTTGTTTTTCATGGTGGTAACCTTTGTGGGGCATGATTGGATATTTGACTTTGGCAGTGCAAGCCTGTGAGCACAACTATATGGCTGTGTCCATGAGGGAGCACACAACAATATATATTATACCTTTGTTTTGTGTAAGTTGTATGCATTGTAGAATTAATGAGATCCCATGGTTGTACTGATTGTTGTTTAGATTGTGAGGAAACACATGGACGGTTAATAAGTTTTGGTACAGATAGTTTATACTGTGCCCTCAGTTTGCAATGTTTCCACATGTAGTCTTAGGTCACACAAAGCATCTGGGAAATATAGAACAATAGGAACACAGATCTATGTATGTGATGCAATAGTTAGCATACCTCTCAACCTCATAGATCAAGAAGTCTGCACAAAGCTATAATTAATCTAGGAATAAAGTGGCAAAAATAGGGTCAATGTTTAAATATTGCCCTTACAAACCTAGAATGTTGATGGAGTAACAGGTTTTACAGTAGCATGAAATTTCTGAAGGGCATAACATCCAGAAATCAAATGTATGTCATTATTTTCTGGCTTCATTCTGAATGATTTAACAATAATTTTGTAGAAACCAACATTTTATGAGGAAAAACTATAAATATTATGTAAAAATATGGTCATTCTTCATAAATTTGGACAGTTGAGAGCTAGGATAGTTAGGCATAGCAAAAATGCAATGATTGTTGCGCTAAGTGTACATGCATGCCCGTATCCCTTTTTTCCTGTTTGCACACAGGTAAGCAGTGCACAAATGGGAGGTGCATCGCTGACATCCAGCCTTCCTATTATGTAATGAATAAGTCCTACTGCAGCCCACTCCTATTACTACTCCAGGCCCTGAGTTTATAATTGCTACAGGCAATAACTCAATGTATCTGGTATCTGCTATTGTCTTACATAATTCTTATCTGCTTATTTCCTTTTTCTGTAGTTTTGCACTTCACACAAAATATTTAGTCATTTTTAGAACTGTTATCAGCATGTGATGCGTCACGTAAATGTGTACTAAAATATATATAGATGCAAACATTATGGGACACAGAGACACAGTCTGTAAAAAACACTTACTATTGCAAAAACACCACCTAAACTTCAACTTACATCAGGATTTGAATCCTCAACACCATTAAAGCTTCATCAAGCAGGATGGCTGCCTTAGTCCGTTTGGCCACAGAAGCAGCTTTCCAGAACTGGAGTCATTCCTCACACAAACACCTTCATAAAAATGTACACTGCTGTCAAACCATGCACTGTATATTTTATAAGAAGTTCAATGACTTATATTTGGACATAGACCAGTTAGAAGACACAGTTCATGCCATAATTGAGTACAAATCTACATCTCTGCATCTTATAATCCTGTTTTTGTGGGTGGGCGAAAAACACATTTACTGTTAGGAAACAAACTAGTCTGAAGTCAGAAACAGCAATGGGTTAGACTCACTTCCTAACTTCTCTCTTGCATGATGTAATAGTATTCAGCTGTGGCTGGACTGTGTGAGTGTTTCATGTGTGCTGCACAAAAATGACATATGGTAAGATTGTAGTAATATAAGTGTGTGCACTCACATGTTAACTCATTTACTCCGATGGAGTCCAGGAAGTTTGCACTGTAACTTCCAATGGGCAGAGCCTAAGCCTTTTGACTGAATCAAATTATGTCTTCACACTTCAAACAAATGTTCGTATCTCTGGAACCATAGCGGTTATGAAAGAACTATAAATGGCAAACTCTTCAGCACAATCTATTTTTTATAGTGATAGTATTCTTTAGGTTCTAGGTCTTGAAGTGAATTTTGTATTTCACAGTAAACACAGTGGGCCAGATTTACGAAGGCTTGCATGGAGTCTAAGAGTAGTGTAAGCCGGCAGACAACCAATATGTCTGCCGAGTGATCCAGCAATAGCCGGCAGGGGCGTGCATGAGAGCTTCTAAAGCTACTCTTGCATGGACAGTGTTATGGTATGCAAATTACCTCATTTGCTGCCTAAAGCTATGCAAATATGGTAAATTTGCGATCCAGGAAACACTAACCTGTTCGTGTAAGAGTAGTGTTATTTGCAGAAATGTACTCCTTTGGTAACGGAGTACCATTCTGCAAGTAGCTAAACGGAGCTATGACAGCTCCAAATAAAGGATGTATTTAGTTGAGAAAGCATGCCAATGACCAAATATAAGGCCATTGGCATTTGCAAATGTTTTAAATCCTTAAAATCCATTTTCCCCCAGATCGCCGATGTTTAAGCATAGTGCTAACTTTACACCCTCTCACCCATGAAAGAGCACATCTCTATAATGGAAGACTGCAAAGTTGCTGTCATCACAGCTACACAGGTAAAAAACACTCTCCACAGCCCATCACCCCCAAAAGGGCCTGTGTCCATCCCAGAAGAATGCGGAGCAACAGACTTCATGGACATGTAGGTAAAAACAGCCCTCTCCAAAGCTTAGAACACAGCATCAATAGGTCTGGATGGTGTCCCAGGCTGCGACATACACCAGTTCCAAAAGGAACTACACCCTCATCTACATTCACTGTCCAGACTTAACCTTACCACATGCTATGTACCCAAATAATGGCATACAGCAACAGTCATCCAGCTCCACAAAGTGGGTGCCACAACAGAACCAGGAAATCATTGCCCTATAGGCCTACTCAGCCTGGTCTGCAAAGTTATGGAGCAAATTATCATGGAACCCATAAACAGAGACATTGGGGACCTCCAGACACTGGACTCTACCAAACTTGGCTTTGTTAAAGGTAGATCCTGGCTCCTAAACCTAGCTGACTTATTTAAAAGAGTTACCAAGGGCATAGATGGAGGTGAAAGTAGTCCACACAGCCCACCTGGACCTCATTAAGGCCTTTTGACACCATTCCCCACTCTGGCATCATGGGCAAGCTTACCAGCTTGAACATTAATAGCTATGTCACAGGATGGGTGGCCAACTGGCTCACAGATCAAACACACATGTTCAAAGTTGTGGGTGCCATGTCCGACTCTAAACCAGTCACAAATGGCATCCCACACATATTGGTCATGGGACCCCACCTGTTCAGTAGATACTGCTCAGAGGTACAGGCATGCATGGGAGGAGTATGGCTGAACAAGTTTGCAGATGACTGATAACTGTGATCCATAATCGACTCCATGGCTGACACAGACATCCTACAGAAGGGTCTTACAGAGACAGATACCTGGTGTCAAAACAATGCCCTCAAGCAGAATGCCAAAGAATGCATAGTCATCCCCTTTGGATAAAACAAAGTGCACACAAATTACCACATAGGTGGTAATTCAGTATGTACGGAGAATGTAATTATGGCCCTGGGGACCCAGGTAGATAGTAAACTCTCCTTTGATGATCACATTGCCAAAGTGTTTACAAATTCCTTCTATGTAGCCCACCTAATGTCACCTAATGTAACCCACTTTGTCTAGTCTGATGATGTCACCATCCTACAAATATACCTGTGGAAAAAAAACTGCCACTAATGTGTATAGTGCATCATGTAAATGCGTACTGCTCTAGTATTATTAAGTAATTAGGTAGGTGTTTGAATCCTCCACTTGACAAGTGTGCGTGTATCTCCTTGTCGAGGAGCAACCTTTTTGGAGACGAGTACAACACCTTAAAAGTGGTATACTTATCTTTGTCAAGTCTGATGATGTTACCATCCTACAAATATACCTGTGGAAGAAAATAACTTATAGTGATGTGTATAGTGTGTTGTGCAAATGCATACTGCTCTAGTGTCATAAGGTAATTAGGTAGGGGTTTGAATCCTGCATTTGACAACTGTGTGTGTATTTCCTTGTAGAAAGGCAACCTTTTTGGAGACAACTACAACACCTTAAAAGTGGTATACTTATCTGATGTCACCATCCTACAAATATACCTGTGGAAAGAAAAACTCACACTAATGTATATAGCGTGTCTTGTAAATGCGTACTGCTTTAATATCATTAAGTAATTAGGTAGGGGTTTGAATCCTGCACTTGACAGCTGTGTGTGTATGTACCTCCTTGTAGAGAAGCAGCCTTTTTGGGGACAAGTACAACACCTTAAAAGTGGTATACTTATCTTTTCAAGTCTGATGATGTCACCATCCTACAAATATACCTGTGGAAAAGAGAACTCATAGTAATGTGTATAGTGTGTTGTGTAAATGCATGCTGCTGTAATATTATAAGATAGTTAGGTAAGGATTTGAATCTTGCACTTGACAACTGTATGAGAGTGTGTGTGTGTGTATCTACTTATAGAGGAGCAACCTTTTTAGAGACAACTACAACACCTTAAAAGTGATATACTTATCTTTGTCAAGTCTGATGATGTCACCATCCTACAAATATATCTGTGGAAAAAAGAACTATCACTAATGCATATAGCATGTTGTGTAAATGCATGCTGCTCTAGTATCATAAAATAGTTAGGTAGGGGTTCGAATCTTGCACTTGGTAAGTGTATGTGTGTGATGCAATTAATCACTGTGTTGTTGGTTTTGCTTTTACTACTGTATGACATATCACAATGACAACAGTAATGTGCATTGCACATCAGGTAGCTGTGTGGCAAATACATATACGTATAGGTGATCTCAATTATTTCATAGGTGGGAACCCTGCTTTCTCCATGAACACATCTGTTATCTTTGCCAGAGTGTGCTGCTGCTTTTCAGACCTTAGGTCACATCTGTATGCTTGTGACAAGCCCAGCCACTACAGTGATCCCTGGCATAGGTCATCCGTGTCACACACACTCATTACGGTTTCTATTGAATAGTGTGAGTGAGGGTTTATGCCTGAGGTATATTTCAGACCAGTTAAAATGCAGCAAAGTCTGTCAATGATGGCTATTCATTATAGATGTACAACAACCTTTGTGGATATGCATGCAGACCCCTTATTGCTTATGTGATTCACCAAGGGATTTCAAAATACCTTTGGAAATGAGATTACCAAAGGAGAGATGATGTAACACTTGGCTGTATGTGCACATCGTTACCTGTCAACATGTTGGGGGCTACTACCTGTGTGGTTCTGTGGGGATACTATGTTTTGTAAAGGTGGATGACTATGCTTTAGTTGGCTTATTGCTTTACAGCATAGGTTTGACAACAGGTATCTGTCTGTATGACACCCTTGTGGAGGATGTGTGTGTGTCATCTGGAGAATGCATTATAAGCCACAGTATGCATTCCCAGATGTGGAGGGACATATCCCTACTGTATTTGCTTGTACCTAAGTGAGCTATATGCCAGTCAGGAGTGGTCCCAGGAATGGGTGCTGGTGAACACCAATAGTTACTGGCATAGTATAGATCCTGAAGGATACAAATGTTACTGCATGTCCTACATCTGTGTGTCAGTTGTCAAGACATTATCCAACGATTGCTTATGGTCAGGCTGTTGGGGTTATGTATACTACCAGAATGCAAACCAATGACAGATAGTAACAGTATCACCCACAGCACAGTGTCAAACCATGTCATACACACGTGTACTCAAGTTCCAAAATGTGTGTAGTACAATGCATACTGGCCACCAATAGAAACTATGGAGTGTTAACACTGTGTAGTACAGGGCATGTCACCCTGCCAATGTGTCCACTATGCACGTACATGCAGACAGTGCACCTCCACCATGTTCACAAATGTACACCTGCAAACCTGTGTTGCACACATCCCACACATACTGTCCACTCTCTAACACATGCTGCCAGTACTACACACATCAGCCAAGTGGCACGTGGGCGTACAATACACTATTGGGATTAACACTGGTGTAAACAATACTACATTGACAATCATAGCTTTAATGCATCATGCCTGCTCAGCTACACCTTCAAGGATATCATTACACTTTACTGCTGACAACATGCTAACATTGCTATACTGCTATAAAGTCACCCTGTGCATCAGCACCATATTAGCCTGTCCCTGCATCAGTGTTACAGATGACAGGAGGTGGCATAGGTTTCATCATATGCACAGGGTGTGTTGTTGGTTTGCCAGAGGCCTACATTGAGCCATACAATTGACGTGTGTGTGTGTGTGTGTGTGTGTGTGTGTGTGTGTGTGTGTGTGTGTGTGTGTGTGTGTGTGTGTGTGTGTGAGGGCCAAGAGTACTTGTATGGTCCAATGTTGATGTAATGTGTGCGGGTATGTGTTAGCCCTAGGTGTCTGGTCTATGTGTGTATGTGTCTGCATGCACACAGTTCCACCATGTGGCTGCCATATACTGGGATTTGTGGGACAGCCACAGACTGTACCTGCCAGGCTTTACAGATCACCGTCTCTGGCCATGGATACGGTACCTGTGCCTGGCAGGGGTGCTACTGACAGTATCAGGTACTAAGCCAGACTGGGTACTATCCTCAGAGGTAGACATATGTACACTGGACCCAGGTCCCTGCTGGGACTGTCCAGAGCCATGTGCACGTGGTCTTCTAGGACAGTCTATGGACAGCCCAGCCCCAACATTGCTGGGGCTGGTACTGACACTATGGGAGTGGTTGTGGCTTGAGGGATGTCCGTAGTGACTGGCAGCTGCTGATGTTGCTGGCATACATCCACGTCGACATCTCAACCGTCCCGCACTGTCGTGACACATGGACATGACATTGCGAGGACATCTAATGTCTTATCCTAATGTCTATCAGTGACCTCAGTGTAATTATGGATGGCACCTGCTAGGCCACGGATACTGTCATTTAAAGCGGTGTTATGTGCCCTCTGTGCCCTTAGTCCCTCTCTGGTGTACTGTTCCATATGTGCCTGTGCCTCCATGACAGCCTGAAACATGCGTGAGGTTGTAAGACCTGTGGCACGTCTGCCAGGGGCATGAAGATCAGCAGTGCTCTGACAAGAACCCTTGGACATATGCCTATGTGGTACCGTTCCAGACCTCTGGGTATGGCTGCTGTGTCCGGATGCATGTGCCATAGATATCACACTGTCCTGGCCATTGCCGACTGTACACTGTCCCTCAGTTAAGGGCATTGGTGATGATGGATGTATTGGCAGTATGACTGTGTGCATGGATGGGGTGGACACCTGTGTACTGTCGATTGGTGGCTCAACGACAGACCCTGGCAAACATGCCTGTGCCTCAACACACCTATCCTCACTATCACTATTTGTGTCAGTGACATCAGATTCCCTGCTGCAGTGAACCAGCCCAATCTCAGCACCTGTCAGAGGAAGACAGGAAACACAGTTTACGACCTGTACATGATGTCAGAACACATGCACACATGCACACATGAACACATGCACACGTGCACACATGCACACATGCACATATGCACACAAATACACTCCTCACTAAAGCAGAGACACACACACACACCACCAGCAATCCAGATCATACTTAATAGTGGTTGATGGTGGGGTACAGTATCACAAGACAAACAGTCATATCACACGTGTCAGCATTCAGGACGTGTGTTGCTCAACAGCATGCAGTGTGAGTGTAGACAGTCCTTGCTAATAACAGTGTACATGGCTTTGATGCATGTGTGTTGTTGTGCAGTGATTGGCCTCACCCTGGAATGCAATGTGTACATGGACACAACATTACTGTGCAAGTATTACAAGCTCTTCAATGTGCTGTGCACCATCCCTCACAGGTATACATACCATGGCTGGATGTTTATCTGTGTGTCACATAGATATCCGTTACTGATTAGAGCATCTGTGTCTTTAGCGGATAATTGTGGACACAGGTTTAGCTCATGCATGCTATGTATACACACAGGATGAGTGGTGCGTGCATACCTGATGGAATATCATTGCTCAACATAGCCATTGTACAGTAGTTATGGTGAGTGTAGAACATATCGTGGACATGCCAGTGCCAGCCATGACATGGCATGCTACAACACAACTGCAACATTAAACATCACACATACCCAATGTGTGTCATGTGACCTATACACCCAATAGCATTACAAGACATATACGTGTCACTTTGTGCAAATGGTGATTGCTATGCATATTGTGTATAGGTGCATATGTCTGCACACACACAACATTGAGGTGTATAGCAATGAATGCCATGTGTAGTACTGTGGCTACTGTAAATTGTGGTTTTGGCATCTTTTCAGACTTGTTGGCTGTTGGTGAAGCACCCACCAAGAGAAGAAAACACTGAGAGAAGAAAGGGGCCACTTTTGAGATTTTAAGTATTTTTCTTCAGATTATTTGCTAAGTTTTTCTGCATAGCCGCCTACTTTGAGCATTTTCTGGCTTGTTAAACTTGATTTCTGCATTAGTGACTGTATTTAGAGCACAACCTAGAGCTGTTTATTGAATTTCCTATTTGCACTTATTTTTAAAATCGTTTTTTTTTTCACAAAACTTGCATTTTATCTGTCTCTGGCCTAGCACTCAAGTGTGGGGTCATTTACTGCACTGTTATAACTTGTTGATACTTGTGAACCTCCGCTATCTCTGAAAAAAACAAAAAATTCTTGCTTTTTTCCCACTTTTCTGAGATTTCAAAAAGTTCAGTTACAGGCTTGCTGTTCTGAACTGTTTGTAAGTTTCTTGGAGGCCATTTTTTGCTTGGGCTAAAGGGAAGTCTGTCTGTTCATCAGCGGTAGTTATAAACATTGAGCAGCCTGCCTGCCCCTGTGGGAGTGGTTACTGACTTGAAACTGTAGTTTTATTGGCCATTTTGGGTCAATTCCAAACTCCTTGATCTTCCTCTCTTAAATCCCGATTGCCTCATGGTTTTGGCATCTTTTCAGACTTGTTGGCTGTTGGTGAAGCACCCACCAAGAGGAGAAAACGCTGAGAGAAGAAAGGAGCCACTTTTGAGATTTTAAGTATTTTCTTCAGATTAGTTGCTAAGTTTTTCTGCATAGCCGCCTACTTTGAGCATTTTCTGGCTTGTTAAACTTGATTTCTGCATTAGTAACTGTATTTAGAGCACAACCTAGAGCTGTTTACTGAATTTCCTGTTTGCACTTATTTTTAAAATCGTTTTTTTGATACTTGTGAACCTCTGCTATCTCTGAAAAAAACAAAAAAAACAAAAAAATCTTGCTTTTTTCCCACTTTTCTGAAATTTAAAAAAGTTCAGTTACAGGCTTGCTGTTCTGAACTGTTTGTAAGTTTCTTGGAGGCCATTTTTTGCTTGGGCTAAAGTGAAGTCTCTCTGTTCATCAGTGGCGGTGATAATCATTGAGCAGCCTGCCTGCCCCTGTGGGAGTGGTTACTGACTTGAAACTGTAGTTTTATTTGCCATTCCTCTCTTAAATCCCTCTTTTGCACGATTCTGCACGTTTTTGTGCATAGCGCAACAACAGGCAGCGCTGCCTAATTGGGTTTAAACTATTCCTGGCTCCACAAAGTCTGCTCTTCAATTTTCCCCTTAGAACTCCTCTATCTCTCAATTTAAACACCATATTCTCATTCTAAGGCCCTTCACTGGTCCAAATAAGTAATCTTACAAGTTAGCACTATTAAACCATAAGCACTACTTACTCTTATACTCTCTACGATTACCTTGTCCCCTATTGGTCCGTCTTAATTCAGTTTCCCTATATTACTCTAGCATGTCCAATGGTCAGTCAATAGTTTCCTCTCCAGTCCAGCTGGTGAATCTGGGAATTTTGAGGCAATGTTACAACTGTCTCATGTACACGGACAACCCTCTCCTCCTCCAAACAGGTTCAAATATATATGAGAGATGCAACCATATAGCCAAACTGGAGGCTGAGCTCTCTCATCTCAAAACTGGTGAAACCAGTCAGGAGGAGAAGGTAACCTCACACAACACAATTCCAGTATCACATAGTCCCACCACATCAGTGAACCAAACACATAAATACACATTAAATATACTCGGAGGCTCTAAATAAAAATCTACCTATGCAACAGAGACCTCCAAAGCAGACATCCAAGCAAACGCTACCCCAAAACAAAACACGCACAACACATAGCCCACAAAGTCAGTGTGCCAAGCAGCCACAGCCCTTAAGGCTGAATAACACACCTGATACTCTTGTAATAGGTGACTCTATTGTCAGACACACTGACGTCCCGCTCACTAGGCTGAATAAAGAGAAGGTCACAGTGAGCTGCCTGTCGGGCACTAGGATCCGCCACATAACGCAAGCACAAAGGTCACTCCAAGCAAATACAAATATGACTCAGTCATTGTACATGCTGGTGTGAATGACCTGAGACGTACCTCCCTGGACTACATGAAAAGAGATATAGAGGAGCTCTCTGATCATGTAGCCCAGGCCGGTATGACCCTGACCTTGAGCAGCATCTTACCCTCACCTAGAATGATGCCACAGTACAAAGACAAAATGATCGATTTTAACAATTGGCTAAAATTTTGGTGTCATTCTAAGGGGATCCAGTGTCAGCCTGGGATGACATGCTCGACAAGCCACGTTGCTTCGCTAGGGACGGCTTGCACCTGTCCCCACTGGGCTTTCGGATATTGGCAAAGGTTCTTGCCACCCCCATAGTGCCTTTTTTAGGCAAGGCTCAAAAGTCAAACCCACCTCCATAGACAGCACAAGAAACAAGAATCTAAGGGTAATGCTGCTAAATGCCAGAAGTCTTAACCTCAAGATGCACACACTCGAAGCTCTCCTCAGTATGGAGAACATCGATATCTGTGCAGTGACAGAAACCTGGTTCAAGACTCCAGAGAGCACCCCAGCACTACCAGGTTATACCTCATATCATGCTTTTTGGCCCCAAAACCTGGACCGAACCACAAAAGGAGGGGGAGTTTCCATATTTATCAAGGATATCCACAACTCCAGGTTAGTGGCATTGCATCAAGTATCGGAGACCATCCATGTGCAACTAACAGTGGGCAAGACTGCTTTTCAGTTTATAGCATCCTACAGACCACCCTCTCAAAGTCAGGAATCCCACTCGGCTTTCCTGAAAACATTGGAGAACATGAAGATCTCTCCGAACACCATTATACTGGGTGACTTCAACTAACCAAACATAGACTGGGAGCACTACACAAGCCCCAGCACCTTAGCCCAAAGGTTCCTGGAAATTATAAACTCAAATGCTATGGAACAACTACTCACCACTCCCACAAGAGGGGATAATATACTAGACCTGATCATTACCAACATGGGGACTCTATGCTCCACACCTGAAGTATATCCCTCATTGGTAAGATCAGACCATAAATTAATTTCACTGGATGTCCACATCCCAACCCCACCCCTGCCCAGAAAACCACAATGAAAAACTTCTCAAAAGCAAACTTCTCACTTCTCAAAACCAAAGTGGAATCCTTCAAGGCCCCAGGGCCAATGGAAACTACGGCCCAAACTGCAGAATCCTATATAAACGCATTCTACGGACATCTCCAGGAATGCATGGATCATGCTATCCCAAACAAAACCAAAACCCAAACATCCAAAGGCAGGCGTCCAGTCTGGTGGACCCCAGCC
The DNA here is from genome assembly GCF_019279795.1 of Protopterus annectens. NCBI lineage: Eukaryota > Metazoa > Chordata > Ceratodontiformes > Protopteridae > Protopterus > Protopterus annectens. The sequence goes on along the minus strand of NC_056725.1, from coordinate 311,263,053 downwards.
ATAAATAAACTGTACAACACAAGGAGGAAGATACTACATGATAGAGCAAAATCCCTAATAGGGAAGGCATATCTGATCAGTACTAGCAAAATATTACGATCCCTCATAAAATCCTCCAAGGCCAGCTTTGAGAGAAAAATTGCTCAGGACACTAAAGACAATCATAAGGCTTTTTTCAGTTATGTTAGGAACCTGGGATGCAACTCCCAGACTTGTTCTGAGTTGATTCTAAATGACAAAAAATACATTGAACCCACAGACATTGCCTATATCCTGGCAGACAGGTTCAGTGTAAACTTCTCCACCCCCTCCCCCCAAAAAAGAGCAAGTATCTATCCCGGCAGAGGACTGCCTCCCAAACATCTCTGATGCTCAGGTGAATGTCACAAATAATGTTAAGTGCCTCACCAAAGTTCAGTCAGATGAAGAAGAAAAACGAAAATCCAAAAGTCACAAAAGACTGAACACTGCTGGAGTCAAACACCTTCTATTTATTTAAAACAACAAACACACAAAAGATGAGCGCTTTCGGGCCTCTGCCCATCATCAGATAAAGCTTCTCACATAATCCAAACAATTTAAAATACATGTTGACCAATGAAAATCAGTAAAAATCAGTAAGAAACCCGCCTATTTTTAAGAGTGGGTTTCATAGGAATGACTTCATTAAGCTCAGGACTCCTATGTGCCATAAATTCAACAATCCATTTTGATTCAGCCAATTCAGTCAGCTGTTTAATGTCTCCCCCTCTTTTACTCAATCTCACATTCACTATCACTCTAAATTTGAAACCATGCAAAGGGTGAGCTTCCAGGTGTCTAAATAATGCATTGCATGTATCCCCATTCCTGATCGAAGAGAGGTGCTGTAGAATTCTAACCTTAAACATGCAGTTAGTCTTGCCTACATAAAAACTGGTGCAGGACTGACACTCTGCCAAATAAACCACATTAGTGGTTATGCAGGTCGCTCTCCCTTTCAAGCTGAATGTCCTTCCTGTAACTAGATGTACAAAAACATTACTACTCTCTATATGATTGCAGGCTTTACAGGACCCACAAGGGAAAGTACCCTGTTTATTGGTAGGCAAGCTAACACTACTGATCAATCTTGTATCCTTGCACAACAGATCCTTTAAGTTTCTATTCCTTTTATAGTTAAACACAGGTTTATCACCTATGATGTTTTTCAAACTAGCGTCACTAGTCAAGATGTTCCAATTCCCTCGAATAAGTTTACAGATATCTCCAACATTGCTACCATAAGTCAACATTAGCCTAGAATCACTTCTATCAGATCTTTTGTATCCACCATCTGTATGCGTCAATGTGTTCCCCAGCCATGGTTTATACCTGTCCTTTCTGTATCTTTTGCTGATATCCACCTTATTATTCACCACTTGTCTATTATATACCCTGGTATAAAGACATTCTTTCAGAATGTCAACTTCTTGTTCAAATGTGTCATCATCTTTGCTGATTCTGGAAATCCTGGCTACTTGCCCCTGCACTATGTTGGAAAAAGTGTGTCGAGGATGCATGCTATCATAGGAGAGCAAGGTATTTTTCCAGCATTCTTTTCTGTATAAACCAGATGAGAAGCCTTCCCGGGTCAAGCATACCCTAACATCCCGAAAATCAACCTGTGTGCATGAGCTGTGAACAGTAAATCTCAAAAAAGAAGTGGTGGTATGCAGGTATGATACAAAATCGGCTAAGGAACTATCATTACCTCTCCAAAGGATAAAAATATCATCTACAAAACGCATATACAGTTTGATATAATCCTTCCATATCAAGTTGTTCAACACCTTGTTTCTCTCCCAATAGGACAGAACAAGATTTGCATAAGTATTGGCACAGGGTGTGCCCATGGCTACCCCCTGTGCCTGCCTGTACACTTGTTCCAATCCAAAAAAGACATTATTCTCCAACACCAAACTAAGCAATCCCACTATGGCTTCTATCTTCCGTGTAGTAGCACCCAATTCAAGCAATAACTCCGAAATGGCATTGATACCATATCCATTTCCTATAACAGTAAACAGACTCTGTATGTCCATGGTTACCATAAGTAACTCACCATCAAAAACACCTGTACAAGCCCCTAAAGATTTCAAAAAATGACCTGTATCTAATAAAACATTATCCAATTTACTTAGATAAGGTCTCAACTCACTCTCCAACCAAATGGAGATGTTTTCTGTCACCCAACCCCTTCCTGACACTATAGGTCTGAGGGGTGGGTCAGTCTCTGACTTGTGTATTTTCGGTAGAGCTTTAAATACAGGTGTCACTGGTTTATCTATCCAAAGAAATTTAAATAGGTCATCATTTATCAAATTGCTATGCAGAAACAGGTGTTAACTGTTATGTACCCTATCTATCACTCTTTTCACACCCAAAGGGTTTATCGGAATATAAGTGTCAGCATCCTGCAGTAACTCTTGCAGCTTACGGTCATACCAAGAGGTATCTAAAACTACTACAGCACCCCCCTTGTCTGCCATTCTAATGGTTATATCTGCATTGTTCCCAAGATTATATAGTGCTTTTCTTTGTGTAGAAGTCAAATTATAAAACCTGCTATGTGTCTCCTCCTGAAAATATTGTATCAGATCCTGTTCACATGCATTGATAAACAGGTTCATAGCTGGTGAAAAAGGGGGGACAAAACTACTTGGCTGCCTTAACACATGAACATTCAAATCATTCCCTCCAAAAAACTGTTCCAGTGCTAAATTACGACAAAAGACCATAAGGTCCATTACAATTTCATTATATACACATGTCTTACTGGGCACAAAAGTCAGTCCTTTATTTAAAACAAACTGTTCATCTTCAGATAAACTGTAAGATGAAAGATTAAAAATAATACCAGTATTGTGCGTATCAGTCAATGTTGCAACCTCCTCGTCTTGTTGTAAGACCTATCCTCGCTTCTTGATCGATTCCAACCTCCTTTTTTCTTGACCGGAGCTGGCAACTTGTCCAAAAAAATTTTGTATCCCTGTGTGTGTTTCGGTCTAGCTCCAGTCCCATTATCTCCTGAAACACAAACTGACCCCATAGGTACAGCTTCTGTATCTACAGAAGCAGTGATGGTAGTGACTGGTACAGCCACAACTCCCTCTGTGGCAATAGTCATGGCAGGTATGGAATCAGTAAACCTGCATGCAGATGTACATGTTGTACCGACCAGATCATTTACTAGCCCCTTGTTGCTCGAAGCAGTAACAATTCCAACCGTAGAAATGACTGTGGATTGATCAACGGACCCCGCAAGTGTGCCGAGCTCACAAGAAAGCGACCCTCCATTCACTGAGAAAGAGCGTGCTCTCCCCTGCTCAACGATGGTGCTGACAGAATCAGTGAAGGCAGGGGGATCCAAAATAACCATCTCCGTACCCGCAGAGGTACTGCGTATGTTCTCTGTAGCCATAACCGATACGGCATGACCTGTAGCAATGGCGGCTTCAGAAGATGACATCATCGGGCGTGCTCTCCGTTCTGCTGCATCCTGAACAGATGAATCCATTCCCCTTCTTCTTTCCTGGATCAACATACGATTGCTTCCTTCCTGGGTTGACGAGCGGTTGCTCGGTCTTGACCAGACAAAGATGTGCCCTTGTTGAAAGTCAGAATAGTCCCTTCTCAGTTTGTTGAGTTTCTGACTCCGGAGCTTCTCCTCCTCATTGAGCAGAGAGTCTAGCAGCTGTTTAAAACTTTGTGTGTTTCTGACCTCCGTAAACTCGGTCACTAGTCTATGTTTTAGTTGTTCCACTTCTTTCTTAAGAATAACAATTTCTGGGGCAAAAAATTCATTGATCAATTCCATATATTTGTAACTGGTTGTAATGTTCAGTAGTTGTCATCTAGCCAGCAACTCGGGATAGCGATCGCCTTGTGTGGGCATGCACAGAATTCTCATGCCCCGAGGCACTATCCCATATACTAAGCAGGCTTCCAGATGAAAGGTCTGCCATTGCAGGCGTTGTAGCCTGCTCAATTTATAGCTGAAGTCTCTCAGTAAACTGTCAAAGTTCTTATCGGTAGCCACCGGTACACAGCTACCAACATGCAAACCTTCCTTTACATCAAAACCCAAACCAAGAAATGGATTTTCACGATTTAGGAGGCTGGTCAAGTCTCCTGCTCCACTTGAAAATGCTGTTGATACCATTATAGAGGAAGGACTTCCTTTCTATAAGAGTTTAGTGACCCCAAAGCATGTGAGGCACAAAAAACACAACAAAATCTCCGAAAATGTCACAAATAATGTTAAGTGCCTCACCAAAGTTCAGTCAGATGAAGATGAAAAACGAAAATCCAAAAGTCACAAAAGACTGAACACTGCTGGAGTCAAACACCTTCTATTTATTTAAAACACCAAACACACAAAAGATGAGCTTCGGCCTCTGCCCTTCATCAGATAAAGCTTCTCACATAATCCAAACAATTTAAAATACATGTTGACCAATGAAAATCAGTAAAAATCAGTAAAAAACCCGCCTATTTTTAAGGGCGGGTTTCATAGGAATGACTTCATTAAGCCCAGGACTCCTATGTGCCATAAATTCAACAATCCATTTTGATTCAGCCAATTCAGTCAGCTGTTTAATGTCTCCCCCTCTTTTACTCAATCTCACGTTCACTATCACTCTAAATTTGAAACCATGCAAAGGGTGAGCTTCCAGGTGTCTAAATAATGCATTGCGTGTATCCCCATTCCTGATCGAAGAGAGGTGCTGTAGAATTCTAACCTTAAACATGCAGTTAGTCTTGCCTACATAAAAACTGGTGCAGGACTGACACTCTGCCAAATAAACCACATTAGTGGTTATGCAGGTTGCTCTCCCCTTCAAGCTGAATGTCCTTCCTGTAACTGGATGTACAAAAACATTACTACTCTCTATATGATTGCAGGCTTTACAGGACCCACAAGGGAAAGTACCCTGTTTATTGATAGGCAAGCTAACACTACTGATCAATCTTGTATCCTTGCACAACAGATCCTTTAAGTTTCTATTCCTTTTATAGTTAAACACAGGTTTATCACCTATGATGTTTTTCAAACTAGCGTCACTAGTCAAGATGTTCCAATTCCCTCGAATAAGTTTACAGATATCTCCAACATTGCTACCATAAGTCAACATTAGCCTAGAATCACTTCTATCAGATCTTTTGTATCCACCATCTGTATGCGTCAATGTGTTCCCCAGCCATGGTTTATACCTGTCCTTTCTGCATCTTTTGCTGATATCCACCTTATTATTCACCACTTGTCTATTATATCCCCTGGTATAAAGACATTCTTTCAGAATGTCAACTTCTTGTTCAAATGTGTCATCATCTTTGCTGATTCTGGAAATCCTGGCTACTTGTCCCTGCACTATGTTGGAAAAAGTGTGTCGAGGATGCATGCTATCATAGGAGAGCAAGGTATTTTTCCAGCATTCCATGCCAAGGTTAGAATTCTACAGCACCTCTCTTCGATCAGGAATGGGGATACACGCAATGCATTATTTAGATACCTGGAAGCTCACCCTTTGCATGGTTTCAAATTTAGAGTGATAGTGAACGTGAGATTGAGTAAAGGAGGGGGAGACATTAAACAGCTGACTGAATTGGCTGAATCAAAATGGATTGTTGAATTTATGGCACATAGGAGTCCTGGGCTTAATGAAGTCATTCCTATGAAACCCGCCCTTAAAAATAGGCGGGTTTTTTACTGATTTTTACTGATTTTCATTGGTCAACATGTATTTTAAATTGTTTGGATTATGTGAGAAGCTTTATCTGATGAAGGGCAGAGGCCCGAAAGCGCTCATCTTTTGTGTGTTTGGTGTTTTAAATAAATAGAAGGTGTTTGACTCCAGCAGTGTTCAGTCTTTTGTGACTTTTGGATGCTCAGGTGAAGGCTGCCCTCTCCAAAGCAAAAAACACTGCTTCCGTGGGACCAGATGGCATCCCGGGTTGCGTCCTACATGAACTCCAAGAAGAACTAATCCCTCAAATAAAACAGCTGTACAATCTCAGCCTCACTACAGGATATGTGCCCACAGAATGGCATACAGCAACAGTGGTCCCACTCCGCAAAGGTGGAGCCTCTACGGACCCTGGAAACTATCGCCCCATAAGCCTCACTAGCTTAGTCTGCAAGGCTATGGAGAGGATCATCATGGAGCTCATAAACAAAGACATTGGGGACCTACAGACACTAGATCCTACCCAGTTCGGCTTTGTCAAGGGCAGATCCTGCCTTTTGAACCTGGTTGACTTCTTCGAAACAGTCACCAAAGCCATAGATGAAGGGAAGGTAGTCCACACAGCGTATCTGGACCTAGCAAAGGCATTTGACACAATACCCCACTCGGTCATCATAGATAAGCTATCCAGCTTAAATATAACCCCCTATGTCACAAGATGGGTTGCAAACTGGCTCAAAGACAGAACCCACAGAGTGAGAGTTGCTGGAGCCATGTCAGACTTGAAACCAGTCATAAGTGGCGTCCCACAAGGTTCTGTCCTGGGACAGCTCTTGTTCGGTATATACTTTTCCGAAGTACAGGCCAATGTGGGAGGACTATGGCTCACCAAGTTCGCAGATGACTGCAAACTAGGCGCCATAATCAACTCTCCAGCTGACACAAACATCCTTCAAAAAGGTCTCACAGAGATGGATAACTGGTGCCAGAGCCATGGTCTAAAGCTAAATGCCAAAAAGTGTATAGTCATACCCTTTGGCAAAAACAATGTGCCCACAAATTACCACATAGGCGGTAACCCATTAAGTACAGAGAAAGTAATTAGGGATCTGGGGACCCAAGTTGATAGCAATCTCTCCTTTGACAACCACATTGCCAAAGTGGTTAGAAAGACCTTTTACATAGCCCACCTCATCATGAAAGGATTCACATCTAGATCAAGAGAGGTAATCGTGCCCCTTTATTCATCCCTCATCAGGCCCATCATAGAATACAATGCCCCTTTTGGGATGTACCTTACCCGACACCTGCAGCAATTAGAAATACCCCAAAAGTACCTCACCAAGAGGATCAAAGGACTCAAACAGATGCCATATGCTGCTCTGTTAAAAAAACTCCAGCTCTACTCAGTTGCATACCGCCTACTTCGAGGTGATCTATGCCTGACATATAAAGCTATGTCCAATCCAGAATTAATGGACATGCTCCACCTCAGTAAATCTAAATCCCTTAGAGCCACACGCTTGAGGGACTTGAACCTCAGCACTGAAATAAATAGAACTTGCTGGAGAGACAGATTCATAACCCAGAGGCTCCCTTTGCTCTGGAATAGAATTCCAATTCATGTTAGGCAGAGCACTCCACTAAATCTCTTCAAGAAGAATCTTGATGAGTGGATGGGGGATCGTAGGTTTGTCCCGGGGATTACTTCCGTGTCACTATTAGACAGAGGCACAGCAAACTTAACCTTAAAAAGGCACAGTATACTCAAATCAAGGGGTGGCGTAAGCAAAACAAAATCGGGCTAGGCTTATAATTGCCCCAGGGCAGATAGCCTAGTATGAACCTATGAACCTATGAACCTATGGATGGGGTGTAGTACCTTGAGCCATCATCATGCAGCATCATGTGGTCATTCAAGGCTACTAATGTGTGCCAGTCTGGCACCTATCATGCTGTACCTGAACCGCAGTACCATGGCTACATTCACCATTTCACAGCCAGTTGTTACATGGGTTTGTGAGGTGCCCAATAGGGAGCATTGCCTAACATGAATGTGTTGTGTGTTGAAGTGTGTCGCACTGCCCCATGATAGGCCTTTACCCCTTCGGTATATTATGTGTGCTGTGTGGATGACATATGGGATACTGGAGTGTGACCTTACAGCGTGTGTCTGAATACGTCATGTGTAGCATATTAACATGTACTGCGTATGATGAAGTTGTGTATGTTGTGTGCATGTGTATCGACTGCCTATCCAATGTCCACTACAGTGTAGCCACAATTGTTTGGGATGCTCTGTGTATTGCATGTGTTTGAGGCAGCTACTCATGTTACTGAGATGTGCATAGTCTCACAGCAAACATGCACAGCATACATTATGCGTAGGTGTGTTACATGTGTACATGGCCTACACCTCACCTATGACATGCACATTTTATTTGCAATATTAAATGTAGAACACAGTCACTAGCATGGGTCTGCTGCCTTGCTGTCACACCAGAGGGACCTGCAAGGATATGAGACAGTTTGTCAGTGGCAACAACTGTGGCATTGCTACTGTGGGTTTGCAATCTTACAGTAGTACAATGGTTGACAGTCGCAGGCCTACACATCATGTTCCAAATTATCAGTATTGCACAACACCAGGCTCCACATATTCTAACTACACAGTACACATCTCACATATGCATGATCTAACAATAGACGTAACAGTAGTCTACAGATATGCCATGTTACCTGCACGCTCCATGTGAACTTGCTGGGGGACTCTGGCTTCCATGATGATACATGTGTGCTGTTGTTGTTGTTGGCTGGAAGCCACCAGACTCAGGAGCAGCTCCTCCACTCTGGTGAGGCGGGATGGGAGGTAACCCCACCACCTGTGGCAAGCTGTTGCCTACAGACATCAGACGCACGCTGTAGGACATGTCTAAGTAAATCACTACAGTGATGGCGTTCCTGCTAATAGGTCCGGTTATGTATGCCTATGTCATTTATCCTACGGACAACATCTTGCCACAGTGCAGTCCACTCATGCTGGTCCTGGCTGGCTCTTGAGAATATCAGGGTGTAGTTTTGGATGAGACTGGTGGTTAGGATTTCATCCTCTGCTCGACTATAGGTAGAGTTGCGATGGTGGGCCATGACCCTGGAAGACAATGAAACAATATGTGTGAGCAAGTCACGTGGCACACTTAACATTCTACAGTACAGATATCACTGAACTGCCATAAATAGCAAACTATTGTCTGTCAGAGGACACACACTTTCAATACCACATATCAGTGCTCAGCCCACAACTGCCTGACAGTGCCTGGCACGCTCTATATATTAAACCATTTTCTGCACAGCAACAAAGAGAAACCACTATGTAAGACTATGCAACAGTACATGGCACACTGTATGCGACACAATGCACCACCTAGCCACAGGAGGTATATATCAAGCTAACGCATAAAGAAATATGTCATCCATTGCAATAATTGTAAAGTCCAGTGACAGTATTACCAGTATACCACAGTATTTGTTGATGGAAAACCCCTGCCTAAAATATGTACACATTCATGAATATAGGTGGCATACTGCTGTACTAGACTATACATGTTGCTAGATACGCACTTATATCCTGTAACACATATGACCGAGGGCATGTTACAGGCATACCCACACACACATCAGACATACATACAGGACACAGAGGTATTGCAACCCAGATGAGCTTTACATGTGTACCATTCAGTACTGCGTGTCAGTACTTACAAACCCTTATGCCTGAGGTATGTAATCTGTGAGGACTACAGGGAACACACAAAACAGTGTTTCCAAGCAATGTGGATGTACACCATACTGTGCTGTTTAGGCCTACAGCTTCAGGTAGTACTACAGTTCATACAGGATTTGGATTCACCAGCAGTACCAATCAATGAGCATACATGTACTACTTTAGCCTACAATGGCACACACCAGTTAACACCAAGGGACTACGTCAGACCGTATGCCATATTGCTTTTTCTGGCTAGCAATAGCATGCACATCTTTCGCTGGGACCAGAACTAGGACACATAATACCATGACATAAACAGTTTTCCACTAAGCTATCCCACATATACACAACTGTGACACATTCACCAACACATTCACCATCACACTCAGTCAACCTCACATAGCAATTATTGCAACAAGTACATGTGGGTGTGTATTGGTTCATAGGTAGGTAATAGGCTATTGGCCCTAGGGCCTATAGAAGCCTAGCCAGATGGTACCCTGGCCTTTGACACCCAAGTAATTTAATTTCATGTGCCCCTGTCAAGCAGAGTCACAGAGGTGATTCCCGGGATGTATTTCCTATCTCCCATCCAATCATCAAGACTATTCATAATGAGTGCTACTGAGGAGCTTTGTTTGCTATTGATAGGTAGTTTGTTCCAGAGTATGGGATGGCTCTGAGATAGGAATCTATTCCTCCAGCATGTTCTGTTTATTGAGGTGACAAGGTTTAGGTCCCTAGAGCATGTAGCTCGTAGGGATTGTGATCTGTTTACATGGAGCATGTCCAACAGCTCTGGTTTGACATAGCTTTGTATGTTAGACAGAGGTCACCTCTGGGTTGGCGGTATGCGACACAGTCTAGCTGTGGTTTTGTGAGACAGTCTGCATAGGGCATCTGTTTGAGGACAGTAATACTCTTTGTGAGGTATGTCTGTGGCCTTTCCAATTGCTGTAGATGTCTTGTGAGGTACCTACCAGAAGGGGCATTGTACTCTACAATGGGTTTTGTGAGTGATGAGTAGAGGGGAACACTGACCTCTTTTTCCCTGGATGACATAGCTTTTGTGATGAGGTGTGCCACGTTGACAGATTACATGACTAGTGTGGCACTGTGATTATCAAAGGGGAGACTACTGTCCACTTGTGTCCCATGGTCTCTTATCACACTTTCGGTGTTAAGTCGACTACCACCTATGTGGTAGTCCATGGGTACAGAGTTTTTAGCAAAAGGGATGCCAATGCATTTTCAACATTGAGCTTGAGGCCATGGCTTTGTCATCAGGCATCTGTTGCAGTAAATATGATTCTGTCTCCCTCTTTCTCTCTCTCTCTCTCTCTCTTGTTTTATATATATATATATATATATATATATATATATATATATATATATATATATATATATATATACATAGATATTTATATATATATATATATATATATATATATATATATATATATATATATATACACACTATACAGACATACATATGAACATCCATCGGTGTACATATAGATATACATATAGGCACATATACAGTCCACCTTTCATGGTGGGAATATCAATTATGCGAAGTATGTGAGGTATACAGTTATGTAATGATATTGCACAGTCTTGTGTGAAATGCATTGAAGGTGTTCTCAGCCCATTTGGCTTTAGCAGGCCTCACTGGCTGCAACACTGCAAACATAACAAATTACACCCACAGCGCTTAACCACCACATGTCATATACCAACACTGTATGCTGTCTTGTTTGCCACACACTACTACCTACATACAAACATGCACATAACAAGCTTCACCAACATATATATGACCTCCCTTCACAAACAGTTGCAGTATGTCCCTTGCTCTATGCACATGTACAGATGCTAATATATCTGACACAGATATATCTCTCCATATGTGTGTGCCATACACACACAAGGTCCACACTGTTGTAAGTCCCTGGACCTCATGGCTGACCTGTTGGGGCTTGCTGCAACATGAACAGGTGTCACGTGTGAGCACACAGTAAAATTAGAGGGTGTATACATAGCTGCAAATGCTAGATTAGCATACTAACCTGGTACAGCAGTTGCCAGTGCTAAGCTACATGTTGATATGACTATCATGCATGTGTTACTCTGTCACATCAATGTTTATATAGCTGTATGCGCTACTCCCCCAAACAACCATTGTCCACACTACTGTACAGAACACAGATAACATGGATCAGATGTTTGACATTTAATGCTGAGCTACATATATCACAGTTATGTCCCACTGCACACAGCTACACACTGATTTGCCCATGGCAGTAGTTATGCAGGGCATCTTTGCATAGATATGTACTGCTGGCACATATTGATGTTTCAAAGTATGTAGACTGCTGCCACATATTGATGTTTCAAAGTATGTAGAGTAGTCTTCAACTACATCTACTACATGCCAGTAAATACATATCTGTTACATACCTTTCCTTTGTATGTGTTGGTAGTATTCAGTTCCATGTGTCTTTGCCTTTTTTTTTTTTCGGCTGGTGTGGGTGTGTGTGTGTGTGTGTGTGTGTGTGTTTCTCTCTCTCTCTCTCTCTCTGTCTCTCTCTCTTTCTCTCTCAGTATCTGCAATGGGATGATTGCATGTGTGGCCAGCAAGTACAGCCTGCTTTTATAGGTATCTGCACATGTGCATGTGATGGCCTCTGCACCAATTGGTGGCCACCATTTGGTAATTGCATGCAGCCTGCTTTGTGGTAATTGCAGTACTCACTGTCATTGCAACCCAATGCTATAAATTGCTATGTCAGGTAGGCATAGCCCTTTCAGCTTTCCAAAGTGGGGTGCATGTGTGTTTGCTGTGGACACCGTTGTGTAAGTCAGAAGGTTGGTATAGTTCTTATATCTGAAGCTAGGGGTGTAGCCAGTGACTTAAATGTTGCACTCAGACCTGAATGTTGCCACTTCCAGTACACAGTTGTCAGTGTAGTATTGTACTCACCCCTACAAATGCTAACACATACTTTATTTTCTACTTATGCAATTAATTGCCATACAAAAGTAGTTATCGAGATGTATTCATTTGGCACATGAACTGTTTGTGAACTGCTATACTGTGAATATTAATGTACTCACTTCTGCACAGTGTGTGCTTTTTTATTGTTGACATTAGCACAGGATGCTCAAGAAAACTGGACAATTCCAGTACTGAGTATGCCTGCCTACAACCTTGGTAGACCCTGAACACACAGGTATATTGTATATTTGGGTGGGGATGCAGATATACAGAGAGCATTATGTATAATTGTGTGAATGTTATCTTGCTGGACTTTAATGGTTGCTGTGTACCTGTTAGTTTAGCAAGGCAAGTAGTCTGTCTGCCTAGCTCCCAACTGTGGACCTATCCAGATGGTAACCAGACATTAGGCTGTTATTCTCTGTCTGTGCAATGCACAGGTCTTTCCAGCTCTGGTACAATGGCATTGTTACAGTTGTTTGCTACCAGTACATGGCTACATCCTTTGGTATTTTAGTGTTGTACTCCTACATAAGGGTATGCTTGTGGAACTCCTTCCAAAGCTATTTGCACAGTGTGTAACAGCAGAAAAGCTGATATGCCTGTGTGTTTCTGCCATGGCCAGGCCTCCAAAACACTCAGGTACATATTTGAACAGAGTGAGGTAAAGGTAGGTAAAAGTGAGGTACACCTTAAAAATATTAGGGACAGTAAGTGTAGACTTCAGGAGAACCAGTGCATATGAATTACTACACCTTTTGTGAAGTACAAGTGGTGTCTAACTCCTACATATTGTCATTATTCATTAGGTGTAATACCCCACCTTTCTGCCTAACGTCAGTACTTTTCAGGGGATTCAGAGGGACACAGCTAACATATGTTTCAAAATCAGGGACATCCCTGATATGTAGTTACAGTTGGAATGTATGTCCTCTACCCTAGTCAGATATGTCAGTGTTTGTCCTGCTATGATATTGTGTGGGGGTTATAATGTGCTGCTGTAACATCATTTACTGCTAGAATGGCTGGTTCTCTTCTCATAGTCATGTAATGCAATTCCACAACAACTGCTGGTAAAGTTCCACAGAACAGGTTTTGTGTTATGGCATTCCTATTTTTCCTTTACATTCACTCATTCTGATGCATGATATATCTATTTCAGCAACAGCCTGCTGTATATCTACTGTGGCTTAGTGGTACTTCATGGAGTCAATTGTATCTAAGGTCTGCGGCTCGAGACTGACAGTGGTGTTTTATTTTGCTGCTGAGCAGAACAAGGGCCCTCACATGCAGAGTGACTAAGGCACTTTTAAGCAGTTGTAAGCGGGTTTGCGTGGGTTTGCGCAAAGCTTAGCAATGCTTAGCTAAGCGCACACAAGCGCACACTCGCGCAAACCCACTAACTACTGCTTAAAAGTGCTTACTCCCGCTAACCCTCGCACTCATTTCTTTGAAAGAAAAGAAAATGGGGAGATAGGACAGTGGTGAAAAAGGGGCACAAAGAGGGAGAGACAGTAGGGAAAACAGCTCGGGATGTGCAGTACGGGTGTAGGGAAGGACCATAGCTGCACATTTCTTTTACAGCAACGGCTGTGCATATGCAATAATTTTGGAGGGAAATATGAAACCTTCCACCCCTGGGAGAGGGGTGAGGACAACAAAGTATGTTGTACTGCCAAATGAATTACATTTTATATGTCCAGCAGACATGTGTGCAAAATGGGCAGCTATGTGTGGGGCGTAATTTTTTTTTGGAGCAGATTGCCCTTTTTTTTTTTCATTTACCAGGTGAGAGTGGAATGTGGGGTAGGGGATGTAGGTATATCTGGGGAGGTAGGTTGGGGAGGTAAACAGACAGGACAAACACGATGCATACAGGGGCGGAATATGACACATGTGGTGGGTGAACACCATTGACAGGGAAGGATGTTTGGAAATCCAAGTCCATGAGCCCACAGATCGCAACAGTGGAACTGAGATCCCCACCCATGGGCAGTCACCACTGCACCTTCACAGCCTAGAGGACGGCTGTGCTGGGGGCTGCGTAGGAGGGGCAGGCTCACCCATAAGTCACGCCTCTCATGCCTCAAACTGGCATAGAGGATCAGCGACAGAACGCTCAATCTCCCTATGCACCACAGCCTGGACCGTTTGGAGGGTGATAGGTGGCCCTCCTCCGCCCACGCTTGCATGGGGGAGACGAGCCCCATCCCCTGCAGTGCTTCCACCTGAAGGTGGCACAGGGCCAATGGAGGAGGAGGTCCCAGGCTGGGCACCGAACCTGCTGGTGCCAGGTGCCATCTCCAGCTGAGGTGGGACAGGTGGGTCCACTGGGATCGGCCTTCCCATACGTTCTATGTTTAGGAGGATTTAATGAAAATATGGGTTAGTAACAGTCAACAGCATTCCCAATTATTTACAACAGCATGCAGAAGTATTCCCATTAACCCAACATACCAGAGTTCCAACATTTGAACAGCAAGCATGACACATGCATATATGGAACAACAGTGGACATTACAACTACATGCAGGTTTAATTGATGGCAACAGGCCACCAATATTGTGGTATTTGAACAGGGCACATGTATTGAAATAAAAGCAGATATTTATAAACCAATAGGACATATGTCCCAACAAATGTTTTGAGATTAGACATACCCATTGAGGTGTGGAATTGCATTTTTTATGCACATACAGTAGGGTGGAAAATGATAGCTTCATTAACAACTTATATATCCTTCTAGTTTACACTACATTCCTATTAACTGCAGTTATATGTCCCCTACATGTATTATTACACTACCCAATTGTCCTTAATTCGTGAAATGGGTTTTGCTAGATCTTTATATACATGGGCTGTATCTGACATACAAACTGTCCGGGATGCAGATGTTACTGCTACACATTTTGTGAATTGCTAAGACACACTACTGCTGAGATGGTACACTGACAGCTCTACTTTCCTATACTTATCTAGATATGTCTTGGTGAAATTATCAGTTATATGTTAACAGCTCCCTACATTTCTGCCAGCACAATGACATTTCTGGGGAACACAATACCAAGCTATTCATGTGCCAGATTAACCTGTATATGCTGGGCATGAACCAACAGTTGAGGACTGTGAATATGCTTAAAAGCTACTGGCACTCCCTTCATCCATTTTATATGGGCCTACCCGACTGTGTGTTAACAGCACTTAATACAACAGTACTATTTCTATAATGCAAAAGTACAACAACATATCAAAGAAAATGACACAGGCACACTCCAGGAATTATACCTTTATTAAAGACTTAAAACACTTTTCTAGAGGCTCTCTCATTTATTTTATATAACAGTACATGCAGAATAATTATTAGGGAATTATTCTACCTTTCTTTATTGTGTTAAAACACTTTTTTCAGGCTCTCTCATTTATTTTACATAAAATTACAAGCAGAATAATTACTAACCTGCCAGGTGGTGCAGCCTTAGCAGCCTATCTGCATAGGCTTGCTGATTCGCAGCATGGACACTTGCAGCTGTGAAGTAAATGAAGTGATATTGAGACATACCTATCCATAGTATACAGTAGAATAGCAATTCTTTCATACTTAATTCCATGGCTACTTACTCAGTAGTGGGGCATTTTCCATCTCACGGGCCTCCTGGATCCACTGGTCCAGTTGATCCACCTTGCGTCTCTTCAAGGTCTGCGTGGTGGTGTCTGACCTGCTCACCAGTCTGAGGGACACCTGTGGCACTGGTGAGTTCATGAGCTAGATGGTTCCAGGCTTCCACTTTGTATTGGGTGCCCTGGTACTGGCCCCACAGGAGTCTATCCTCATGATTGTGGACAAGGAGTCAAACCATTACTTTTGACTCCTCAATGCCCCAACGTTGCACTCGAAAATGAGATCCCTCTCCAGCACCTGCCATTGCTGCCTGCAGATGGGAGCTACAACCAGTTATGGCAAATATTCCTGCCTATGGAGCTGAAATATGCATCATTTCCCACAGTTATTTGTGATTGGTCAGTTTTGAAAAAACTTAGCTGAAGGCACACCTACATAGCAATGGGTAAAATTCCATTGATATGTATGTGTGTGTTGAAAGTGCATGCTTATGAAAAGCTGTCATGGCTTAGTGGTTCAGTACTGTGATTATGGTGCATGGTATCCCTGGTTCGAGGCCTGTCATTGCTTTTTATTTTATTACTGGCCAGACCGGTTAGGAGGTGTGGCTGTGTTTTACCGACTTTGCTCAACTTTGCCCGACGTTGCTCTACGTTGCTCTACATTGCCTGATGTTGCTCTACATTGCCCACTGTTGCCTGCCGTTGCACTGGTTAGCGCGGTGCACAGCTATGCGCAAACATCTTCTATTGCACTAGTTAAAGCAGTGCTTAGCTATGAGCAATTATATTTAAATATGCTTAATACCGGTAAGCTTTGCTTAGCAGTGCTTCACATTGCTTAAGATACGTTACTTATGCATCCATCAGTATGCATAACCATTTCACTTTCTTTGATATATATATATATATATATATATATATATATATATATATATATATATATATATATATATATAATTTATTCACTACTACATAGGCCATTTCAATGCTTTTTACTGAAATTTAAATGATAAATGTCAGGGATTATTTTTATATACAGATTTCCAACAGAAAATAGAAACGGGAGTGGTGGGACTCGAACTGGGAATGCCTCCTCTTTGTGCGAAGGCTCTACCACTACACTATCGCTATTTTGCTTAATTTACGTATAAGTTTCTTATTATCCTTTTCGATGTCTAAACTGCTAACTGTAAGTAAGCAATGGGCAAACCCACGCAAACACGCGCAAATACAGGCAGCTATATCGGGAATAATAAAAAAAGAAATTAAAGTTTCACATTTTATAATTATACAGGGGTTTAAAATGTGGGGGAGTGTAGTGTTGGGTATGTACACATTTGAGCGGACTCGCTCATGTAGGTTGACATTTCCCGATTGAGAGACTTGCAGGGGCATGGATTTTTGGACTGCTCAGCAGTCCGATATGCCCCCTGCACTCGTGCACTTTCCGTGTTAGCCTTAGAGTTGAGGCGGCACGCCCTCATTAATATGCATGGCGCGCTGCCGTCTTACTCTTAGACTGGCGTTTCCGTGTAAGACTACTTTAGTCTTACATGGAGGATTCGTGAATCCTGGGGAGTAACTATTATGTTTGTAATATTTTGCAAACAACTTACAATATCTCAGTAACTACTCAAGTTTCACACATACTGACAGTAGCATTTGTTCATCCAGCAGAGCGCTTTCCTATGAGTCTAAGCAGTTCTGTCTGTGTTACTTGTTTGTTGAGATATTTAGAAAAATAAATATCATATCAAATACCCGCACTAGACAGAGGTCAAATATTAATGTAGTTAAGTTTGCCATTGTGTAAGCTTTAAAATGAAATCTTTTAAAACCTTGTACATAGCATGGTTTTGGAATTATTGATGCAAATATGAAGAAACAATAATTAATGCCTAGAGACATCAGTAGGAATTAACTGCAGATGCACCTTTAGGCATCACTCAGAAGTAATGAGTTAACTTATCTACAAAAGTACCGCTATATATTTGGATACTGTAACAAGGTAAGACATAAACAAGGATATGTCATAATAGTCTTAAACACTACAGTCTCAGTTCAGGCCTTACCTTGCAAATGTGGCAGTTGACACAGCATTAGTTCAAGGGCTGACTCTGATGCAAGCAGTACATAGTCAATGCATGTATAGATAAAGATTGTGTGTGTTGCCTGGCATTAAATTTATTTTATATATGTGAGTAGGAGGACGGTATTAGACCCTAGGTGGTCAGTAAATGTGCTATGCATTGTCTCTTAGCTGAAGCAAGGGCATACTGAGCATGCCTACATCTACCTACAGGGACAGCAGCTGAGGGTTCCTTCTCCTAATTCTCCTGTGACTGTGGCTGTAGTGACCTGGGTGTTGGTAGGGGCATGTTTTTTCCATTCCCCTTGCTGATCCTGTTGCAGCTGTTTCCTCAGGATCAGATTGTGCAGCATAGCACAAACTGTGAATAATTGTCTACATGTGCATGCAGTACACTGCAAGGCTCCACCAGATATATCTAGGCACTGGAATCATGACTTCAGCAACCCAAAAACATGCTCTGTAATGTTCCTAGTTTGTGCATGTGTTTCATTATGGCATTCTTCCATGGGTGTGTATGCATTTCTGATGGGTGTCATCATCGACAGTTCCACGGTATAGCCAGCATCCCCCAGTAAATAGCCCTGTGAGATGTCCCCCACTACCCTGAAGTAGTGTGATACACAATAGAAGTGTTGCACATTGCTGAGGAGATGACCAGCAATGTGCAACACTTCTATTGTGTATCACACTACCCTGAAGTGTTGCACATTGCTGGTCATCTCCTCAGCAGTAAGGGGAAAATATATGTGCCCACTGGCATGTATGAGCATAGCATCCAGGAACTGGAGGAGGATCTTGGATGCTGATGCCTGTGACACCCCCATCATGTCCCCAGTTGGTCTTTGAAACCTACCTGTCACTAATATTTTAAGGGCTACACAGACCTTAGTTTCCTCTGGGATGGGTTCCCCTCAGTTGGCTCTGGCTCTGCGTTGAGGCTGCCAGATCTCACAGAGTCCTTGTAATGTGTCCCTGTTCACCCTGTAGTGCTCTACAATCTCCAGCTTGTATTGCAGCTGGAAGGTCACCCTGGGCCCGAACACTTTTCTCCTTCTTGGCCTAGACCTATTGTCATCAGCACCAGCAGCATTGACTTCAGCCTCAAGCACATGCAGATGTAGAATAGCTGCAGCAGCCCCTAGCATTATGTCAGTTAAAAGTTCACAAGTCTCTACTCCAATGTTGTTGAAGTATCGGGGGAAATCAGAATGTAGGCTGTATGCATACTTTATACATTTCTTGATTATGACCACTACACTATGTGGTATTGGCTAATTTAAATTACATTCACCTGCTTAGGATATAATTAACAGGATTTAAATCTCCTGCTGTAGTGTGCAGTATTGCACTCTGCACATTGATGAGTAGCAGAGCACAGCTGTGCATAGCAACAGAAAATCATGTAACAATTTATATAATTCCATCCCTATTGTAATGATATGTACAAAATATGCTAATTACTGATAATTGCACTTAATTTCTATAACCTACATCAGCACAGTATGATAAAGGTTGACATACCTTGTAATTGAACCCTAGACTATATGCACCCTAGTAAGACACCTAACAATTTTCACCACAGGAGTACTGATGCAAAGGTCTCTAACTAGAGGGAATTAGTAGAGCACACCCCCACTTACTGGGTTTGTGTCATGCCCAGATGTCCACAACAATATTGATTGAATGCATCTGATTTCTGTTTGGATGTCTAGCTCATGTCTGGTAGAAGGGAGGTCTGCTCATGGTTTCTATTTGGATGTCTAGCTCATGTCTGGTATAAGGATTGTCTGATCACAAAGATAAGGATTGCATAATCATTGCCATTTGCGCTGCACACAGACTTGCAAAAGACCCCTTAAAATAACAACAAAGTTACTTGACACACCCCCCTGATGCCATCAACATCCAAGGAAAACATAATCACCATGTAGGAGCTTACATAGAGGGAACAGCTCTACACAGTACCTGTTTTTTGTGATTCAACAAAACCACTGCTTTTTTACATCATTTACATAATAATAATGCTGACAGCCTGGAAACTACATGGATAATAACTGTGTAAGCTAAGCAAAAGCATGGGAACAATGAGTTAGACACAATGCAGGGTATTACTGTACCTGTTGTGGCAATACATCATACCCATCATTTAAATTACATTCCTGTTATTCATTTTCAAATGATTTGTGTGTAGCGGTGCACTGCACAAAATTGTGCTAAAATAAAAATTATAAAATTTATAGTGATCTGACACACCACCCTGATTATTTTGGACATCCTTGGCCATTAAATACATGTTTAGCTTTTCACTGGAATTCTGTCAATATTTCATGATTTCTACATTCCCTTGCTTCTATGTAGCCTCCTGTACTTGGAAATTCTCCATGTATACTTCCAACACAAACACTGAGCCTACACGGCTGTGTTTAGGGTTGTTGGATCACTCCATTGTGTTAATTGCTTCATTAGCACAAAATTCAGCTACTTATTATGAAATTTGCATCCCACGAAACTTTCCTTTGATGCACATGAATGCACATGGTTGTGTGTCACTATGCAGCCTTTACTAAATCTAAAACTCAAAGAATACTAAACCACCGCAAGGGGTGAGTGAACATCCAAGAATGAAAAAGTAAAACTCACTGAAGACCACAGATGATCAACCGATTGGTCTTCTGTGGTCTTCAGTGAATTTTGTTTTTTTTTTTATTTAAAACTCGCTGTGCCTATGTTTGTATCGCAGAGCAACACAAACACGGAAAAAATGACCATATAAGCTTTATTGAATTTGCACCCATATTTGTCACAAATTTATAAAATTCATAAGTTAGATTTCACATATTTAGACAATTCTTATTGCAACTAATCCTCAGATATTAATAATGAAGACTTCATACTTTCCAAAACCACTGTTCCAGGCATAAACCTTTCCTGCATCAAGAAGCCAACATCCCTTAATACCGGGATCATAGTCCTCCTTTTTATACACCACACAACAGGATTGCTGCTTGTTAACATAGCAATCTGTGAGAACCTTTGTAAGTAGCATAAAACATTTATAAAACTCTCTCTATACACTTTATGTTATCTAAACATTATTTCATCAGGGTGGGCTGAGAGGGCATCTACCCCGGGTGGAAGATGTCAGGGGTCACAAGTGACAGTCTTAATAATTGCCTGAATGTCAATGACTAAGCACTGCCAACTCAATATGTTTAGTAGATTAGAGTGATTAGACTGCAGTCTTTGCTACTAATATTTAGCAGTATAAGGGAGGCGTTTTCCTTTCCTTTTTGGTATTCAGTCTAGTGCGTATGGTTTGTCCAGAGCACCAATTAGGATTCGGATGAATTAAGGTTATTTTAGCCTAATGACCATGTACGCCTTGCTGATACCCATCATCAGGCCTTACATTTGGTGTAAGTGATCTTGTGGAAAGTACCCCTGCAGGGAGATTTGGTATATGTGGCAATGCTCAGATCTGCTCAGAGTTAGTGCAGAATGGCACAAAATACACTGAATCGACCGATATCGCCAACATCCTGGCAGACAGATTCAGTGCAAACTTCACCCCCTCTCACCCTCCAAAGGGCCCATAACCATACCAGAAGAATGTAGAGTCCCTGAAATCACAGACACTCAGGTTAAAACAGCCCTCTCTAAAGCCAAAAACACAGCATCAATGGGACCGGACGGTGTCCCAGGCTGCATCCTACACGAGCTCAAAGACGAACTAACCCCTCACCTAAACACACTGGTCAAACTCAGCCTCTTCACAGGCTATGTACCCATAGAGTGGCACACAACAACAGTTATTCTGCTCCACAAAGGTGGAGCCACAACAGACCCTGGGAACTATCGCCCTATAAGCCTGACTAGCTTGGTCTGCAAGGCCGTGGAGAGCATCATCATGGAACTCATTAACAGAGAGATTGGGAACCTCCAAACACTGGACCCTACCCAGTTTGGCTTTGTTAAGGGCAAATCATGCCTCATAAACCTGGTGGACTTCTTTGAGACAGTTACCAAGGCTATAGACGAGGGAAAGGAGGTACACACAGCCTACCTAGTCCTCGAAAAGGCCTTCAACACCATTCCCCATTCTGGTATTATAGGCAAGTTCACCAGTCTGAAGATAAACCCCTACGTCACAAGACAGGTTGCCAACTGGCTCACGGACAGAACCCACATGGTGAGAGTTGTGGGAGCTAGGTCGGACTCTAAACTGGTTACAAGTGGCGTTCCCCAGGGCTCAGTCCTAGGACCCTTCCTGTTCAGCATATACTTCTCAGAGGTACAGGCAAGCACAGGAGGACTATGGCTGACCAAGTTCGCAGACAACTGCAAACTATGGGCTATAACTGATTCTCTGGCTGACACAGACATCCTCCAAAAGGGTGTCACTGAGATGGATACCTGGTGTCAAATTCATGGCCTCAAGCTAAATACCAAAAAGTGCATAGTCATCCTTTGGAAAAACAAAGTACCCACAAACTGCCACATAGGTGGTAGTCCTCTAAATACGGAAGACGTAATAAGGGATCTGGGGACCCAAGTAGATAGTAATCTCACATTTGAAAATAACATTGCCAAAGTGGTTAGAAAATCCTTCTAAGTGGCCCAACTAATCACAAAAGGGTTCGTGTCCAGCTCAAAAGAGGTCATTGTGCCCCTCTACTCATCACACCCATCATAGAGTACAACGCCCCATTTGGGATGTACCTTAAAAGACACCTGCAACAGCTGAAATGACCACAGAAGTACCTCACCAAGAGGATCACTGGCCTCAAACTGATGCCCTATGCAGCTTGACTAAAGAAACTCCAGCTGTACTCGGTTGCATACCACCTACTCAGAGGTGATCTCTGCCTGACACACAAGGCCATGTCCAACCCAGAATTGATGGACATGCTCCATCTAAAGAAAACCTTATCCCCTCAAGCCACACACTCTAGAGATCTAAACCTCACCACACAATAAATAGGATGTGCTGGAGGGATAGATTCCTGTCCCAGAGACTTCCCATGCTTTGGAACAAGATTCTAATCTACATTAGGCAGAGCTCCTCACTAACACTCTTCAAAAGAAACCTTGACGAGTGGATGGGAAACAGAAAGTTTACCCCGGGGATCACTTCAGTGGCTCTGCTGGACAGAGGCAGAGGGGAACTAATCTAAGGGGGTGGTGAAAGCCAACACATTCTGGCTAGGCTTATAAATGCCTTCGGGCAGATAGCCTGGTACCTACCTATGAACCTATACAAGAAAAAATATTAAAATTTACAGGTAAAACTACATCTTCATTATACTGGAAATTTTTCACTTGGAGATTCTTATGCAGAGCTTTTGTCACTCCAAACAAAATTACTACTGTGTATAAATCAAATAGAATTAAATGCTGGAGATGTGATTCTGAAATAATAGCTGAATGGATGCATATGGTATATAAATGTGAAGTCATCCCCCTTTTTTGGAAAGAAATTATTAACTTCATTCAGGCTCTATGGTCAGATAGATGTAATATTTATAAATCTTTAGCTTTATTTAATGCTACGATTCCTGAGATAATTCCAAAAACCCAGCTGCCTGTTCTTTGGTCTATTCTTGCTATAGCCAGAAAAGTAATTACTAAAAACTGGAAAAGTAAAGTTACCCCCTCTAGTGTTGAATTTATTTGTATGGCAAACATTGTTTGCAGTAGTGAATTACATACTATAAAGATGAGAACTTCTAATATTACACATTCATATAAATCTTAGCTTAAAATTAAAAATTGTTGATATGTATAACTTTGATTCATTGATCAGTTGAGGACCTATGTAAAATAATTGTTTGTTTTATAATTGATTTATTTATTGTTTTAAAACAAAATTAAAAAAAATAAAAAACAACTTAAAAATTGTTGATATGTATAACTTTGATTCATTGATCAATTGTGGACCTATGTAAAATAATTGTTTGTTTTATAATTGATTTATTTATTGTTTTAAAACAAAATTAAAAAAAAAAATAAAAAACAATCCTTCTGTGTTGTCCAACTAATATTTAAAGTCATCTATCTGTGCTTAGCTCTGATTAAACCAGTTATAGAGTAAAATACCTCTTTTGGTATGTACCTATCCAAACACAGTACAGATCTAGAAATGGCACAAAGGCTCCAAACCAAAATAATACCAGTCAGAAGTCCCTTAGGTACAAAAACTAAAGAATGGCAAACAAAAGGCAGATGGCATCTGACAAAGTCTTTGTATTTAACAAGACGAAAAGCGGTTCATGTTTATCATGTATTTTTTTAGTAAAAGTTTATAGAGTAAATTTACTTTGTCCTCTGCCTTTTGTTTGCCATTCTTTGGTTTTTGGACTTTTGAGAAGTTTGTTTTGTTTGCCTATCTCCCTTAGGTACCTAGGCAAAACTGAGTACCTATCCCTTTACTAAGTCTGTTATAGATTCTTGAGTGGAAATCTATATTTTGCATTCTGTGCCATTATGGACTTAACCCACCTTGAACGCTTGCCCTTTCAGAAAACATGCAGCTCAACAAACACTCAGACCAAGGATATAAATCTACATATTCCGATACATGATGATGGATACATTACCCAACTCTTACCCTATCTCTTGAACAAATTGCCCTTGAAACTCGGATTGGTATCCATAAAATCTTTCTTGGCCTGATTAGTTTGCCTTTTGAAAGTGGGTGGTACATCATGAGGGTGGGTATTGGCAAAGTGTAAATAATTTCTAACCATGCATGTTTTGGATTCCGTACAATTCCATCATCCTAAGATCCAATTATTTAATAATTTTCTAGTTTCCCTGTTGTTTACAACAGTGTAAAACTTTATAGCAACATATAATTACTCCCAAAATGTATGAAGGATGTAAACAAGCAAGCACCTTGCCAAGATTTGCACTCCTTTAATATCAGCAGTTAAATTATGATAACAAAGGAATAAATCATTCAAATGTAAACATCATTTGAAGTGTAAAATCTACAAAAACGAAAGGAAAAAAGCATTTTTGTATGGAAGCAAGTCCTCCCTTCCCATAGTGTGGCTGGTTAAACCCGTCACATCCCTGATATTTACACATACCAGCAATGGAGTCATACTATCAGGGAAAGGAGACATTCCTTGAACACAGTAACCAAAAGCTTTAGTGATAACTGCCAGCAGTTACAGACTGTACACATATCACTCATATGGAAGTCAATAGTGTGTCCAAAACACAAGCCTGGATCTTAAAGAAACCATTATAACCTGTATTATTTTGTCTTAAAAATCTGCCCACTAAACCACAATCAAATGTTTCATTCAATGATATCATACTTTATTAAACTAAATACAATATTGAAAAGATACAGTAGCCTGCAGCAGCTGCCTCCAAGTCTGTAAACATACCTAACTTATAATTCAACTTTATTGAAATGACAGTTAAATGTTAAATGCTATTTTAACATTCTCAACAAATTCACAATAGCCAACATTATCACTGTTTTACATGTGTGCAAAATTAGTGGAACCATCAGGAGACATTTTAGACATATAGGCTATAAAACTGTAAATATATCTGACAATCTGGGTAAAATTTGTTCAGATTTCATTTTTCACTAAATCCACTGTAAGAAATAACTGGCAGACAGGCACAAAAGCATTAATGTAAGAAGCAGCTAACCCCTCTGGCATTCTAACATCAAATTGGAGGCTTCTGTTTTCATACTTCTCTGACAAAGCCTTCTGGTAGGGTTTACTATCACTTGTGTGAACAACATTCTGTCTGCAGTTATGCTGCTGAAAATCAGAATGTCATTTGCAAAATGAAAAGTGTGTTCGTCTATATGTACGAGATTGCAGTACAGTGGGGACTGAAAATTCATCCATATCCCAACTGTAGTGCGAGCTCAGAGATGGAATATATTAGTAGCAGGGGGTGTGGGAGGGGCAGGGGGTCTTGCCCCCCTGCAAAAACATGATATGTTGTATAGGAGTTTGATTTACATCAGCTCCTATACGGCTATCACGTCACAATTTCGGCGACAATGTCGACTCAAATGTGTCGATCATTTGTGGCGACATTGTGTATGGTTGAAATGTTTTGTTTCAGGTTAACTTTTTATTTCGAACGGCAAATGTTTTGTCATTTGAAATAACGATAGTAAACCTTCTGGTTATCTACATTTACTGCCTGGATATATTTTATCAGGTTGAGCAGGATCAATTATGGAATATACTTGTATTTTTCCTTGCTGTGTTCTGCAGCCGTTTTTGTGATGTTATAAAATATGGACTGCTCAGGACCTATAATCCCTTAGTATTCCAGTGAATATGAAGCACTGCCTGCCTTGTAACTAGTCCATTTCAAATTTTGGAATGTTTTATGTCCTGCCACTTATATTCACATTTATCTATTTGAAAATGTAAATTCAGCAAATACATCCAGATATCAATGAAGGCATGTTGCTCATATAAATTGTCTTTTTTACCCATCTCCTTGCTTGAGCTAGTATCTCAGGTTTTCCTCAGCAGCAGCATAATCAGACCTTAAAGAAATAATGAAACAACTAACAGTATCAAATGTTGTTTGCGTTTCCTTGTCACTATGAACCTCTGCACTGATTACCTTTATTCATTCTAGCCCATCTTCTGTTTTTATTGAATGACATCTACAATCATTGTCTTGACATCTCCCCTTAGATTTATGCAGTTTACTTATCCAAATCATCAACTGCTTACAGTGCACAGAGATAGTTCATCATCCTATTAATAATCCATAATATGAAAAAGTAACAAGTATGCTCATAACTCTTTTGCTTTTTGACATTCGATTATTCCAGTGCTACAGTGGTCCTTGCCGATTCGCCCTAGTCAGGCAAAGATGTGAAGTAGCAGAGGAGGTTAAAATTAACCAGATTTTTTTTTTAACTTTTAGCACTTTACATCATTGTGTAGCTGAAAAGAATTATGAGCTTACACCCAAACCTGTCAAATAAAAGCAATGCTTATGTGCCCGCCCATAGTTCTCTGTTGTATTTCTGCCTCTCCTGACATGATATCTAACTCCTTCTCTTGTTTGCTTTTTGTGACACCTTTGGCTGCCTTTCACAACAGACCACCAGCCCTTTAAGTGGAAAATTCTTTCTGGAACTTTGGAAATTCAATCACAATGTTTGTGAAGTTGTTTTTGCTGCATTCCTTGGGTAACCACTATATGTTTCCAGAACACTAATGCATATGTGAATGTAGAATAAAGAGACAATGCTGTGATTTTGAAGTTTGAATTCACCAAAGTTTAAATTAGTATTATAATACAAACTTTGTACAATTAGGGCATACATATTGCACAATAACTATTCAAATCTATAAAGACGAATTGTGCAACAGCATGTGCAGACAGACTACAGGGGAAAAAGTCTTGTCTGAACAGAGGAGTACCACGGCTACCCACTCTGGAAAGATACATTCCTGCCCATATCAGAGATACATGTCAATATCAGGATGACTTGACTAGTTTTTACTCTGTCTAGTGTGCAAAGATATGGTGTGCTGTAGACAGGGTTGCCAGACGTCCCTATTTGGGCGGGACTGTCCCGAGATCAGTAGCCTGATCCCGAGTCCCGCCCTGCCGGTTTAAATCCCGGCCAGCCTCCACTTTGTTTTTTTGATTGGCCCGTATACCTGGCATACGGGCCAATCAAAATTGCTAAACACGGAGTCTTGTGTTCCGCATTAAAACGAAGCTCCGTGTTTAGCGATTTTGATTGGCCCATATGCCGCATACGGCCAATCAAAAGCGCCAAACACGGAGCTTCGTGTTTAATGCGAACTGCAATGCATTAAACACGAGAAGCTCAGTGTTTATTGCAGGCAGAGTGAGCTAGCTCAGTTCTTTAATGCGGAACTGTGTTCCGATTAAAGACTTTTTTTTTTTTTTCACCACTGTGGAATGGAACCTAAAGTCTTCGGGCATACCGATTAGCCAACAGTCTGCGGCAGTTCATGATGGAGGGTGAAGAGGTCATCATATTAGTATACTCTAACCAGAGAGACTCAGACTATGAAAAGCTTTGCATTTTCAGTCTGCTTGCCCCAAAGGTGAGTCAATAAGTCATGTGCAATCAGACCAAATTGCTGGGAACTGATGATAGATTACGAGTTGTTGAGAGATGCTGGTGATTTGCAAATTGCACATAATGGACATTAAATGAGAGACTTTATGTCTGAATTCAGGAGCTGGATGTAAGTAGTAACGTCTGTGCAAAGGTCAAGAAATGGAACACTAAGGAGGATAGAGGGAGGGTCACACAAATCAAAGAAATTTAGAGGTGGGCAAGTTTTTGCTCCGTGTGCTAGTTAAGTAAGTGAAGAGTGGAAAGAAGCCATGGCAATACCACCTGCTGTAGAAGGGTGGGTGCTGCCTAATACACTGAAGGCAACTCAGCTGGGAGCACAACTGTGAAACTAAGATGTTTGAGGAAGCAGTGTTTGCTCCACCATTGAGTTGCTCAGCTGCTGTTCTATTCCATTACTTTAGGAGTCCCTTGTCTTCTGGATGTTTTAACCCGAACTGCTCACAGAAGCCCAAGACACTAAAATGAGTTATGTACTGAGTGATTTAGCTAGTTTTCTGCAAGGGGGACTGTGGTGCAGGTTTGACCCAGTGCATAGTTGTAAATATTCTAATATATGAGCAGCTTGTCTAGTGCTGCTAGTCCTTAGAACTGTTACATGTCTTTGTATTGACCTTCAGCAATCTATGTATTTCTTTTGGAAGTTTGACTCAACTTGTCAACATTGTCATTGTGTAAATGGGGAAGACACAGTGTTTGGATTAAAGATCCAGTGACATTTATGTGCAGCTGACTTCAAGCACAGTTTGGATTTATAAGTAGTGCTGTATATATAGAACTTTTTTTTTTTTTTTTTTTTGGTCTTCAGTTGCCGAAGACCTTTTTTTTTTTTTTTTGGTCTTCACTTCGTGAGAGACCTTCTATTTTTTTTTTGTCCCTACCTGGGTTGCTGGAAATCTGGCAACCCTGGCTGTAGAATACAGTGTGTTGGAAGCATATGCAAACATAAGACTGTGCTGGAAAACTGGATGGCTTATCCTAGTAAATAATATATGGATATTGAATACTAGAAATCATCTATAAATAGAAACTGGATAACAATATCCATTTAAATGATGCCTTATATGAGATTTATCACTTGAAGAAATTAGTATGAATAATATTCCCCTGGATGTACTAATCGTCCGTGTAGGACTAATCTAGTCCTGCACAGAAGCGGCAGTTGAAGAGGAGGATGGCAGCGTGCCTGCATATTAATGAAGGCACGCTGCCTAAACTCCTAATGCTACTCGGAGCATGGACGAGTGCAGGGGGAGTTTCTGACAGCAGAGCTCTCAGAATAAACACTCCCCTGCAAAGTAGGACAGAAGAATGTGTAAATAAATGAGCAAGACAGCTCACAAGTGTCCGCATATCCCCACCAACAGTCCCCATGTGTTCAACAGCAACAGTACAGTCAAATAAAATGAAGAATCCCTATTATTGATGTGTTTTAAACCCCCAAGTACAGCTAACCGTAGGTGCACGGGTTTGCCCATCACCCAGCTACAGTTAAAGCAGCTGAAAAGGCTGAAGAGGATAACAAGAAATATATATGCAAATGAAGCAGCACAGCAATAGTGGAGTGAATAGAGCACCCACCTAACAAACAGGCATTCCCGGTTCACGTCCCACTGCAGCACAAATCTTTTTCCACGGGAAATCTGTTTATGAACATAATTTTACATCATTTTGCTGTATAACCTACAGAATGACAATTAAATGTGAACTGGATTACTGCATGAAATGCACATGTGAAGTGTTAGTGTCATGATGAATAAGGCATATATACGCAGGTCTAAGCACAAATAAGCAGCGGTAAGCATGTCCAAGTGAGCCTGCACAGGGATAAGCATTGCCCACACAGAGTAAGCAAAGTAGAAGCTAATGAGTCCAAGAAACTGTAACCAGAAGTTAGCAGTGCTTACCGTCACACAAACCTGCGCAAACCCACTTACAACCACTGTAAAGTGCCTTAATCACTCTGAATCCAACAGCCCAAGTTCCACCCAGCAACAAAATAAACTGCCAGAGCACGACTCAAACCCAGGAACCTGTACACTGTAGTCACAGTAGTTAACCACTAAGCCATCATACCAAAAGAGCGAGATTAAGGCCATACATCCCATACACCCACATGGATTTATATATATATATATATATATATATATATATATATATATATATATATATATATGTGTGTGTGTGTGTGTGTGTGTGTGTGTGTGTGTGTGTAGATATACACAGATATACAGCTATGACAGGAAACAGCACACAAGAATGACATATGTTCACAGGCTATGCCAATGGAAGTGAGGGGCCCAAGCAAGAAACATGTAACATGTAGCATGACCTCCCCCCGCCCCAGCCAGACAGAGGAAACATACACACAAACCCACAAACAATGTAAATAGTCCACTGCTCCCCAGACCACAGGCAGGATACAACCAGGGGGTACACAGTGCACCCGTGAAATCTAATCTTGGAACACAGACAGGAGTGTCCCTTTCGGGAAGCCCCTAAAATTGACATATTACCAAAGGAAGCCGATGTGACGACCATTCTGGCTGGGGTGTGTACATACCTAGAATACAAGGGTGGGAAAGCCTGATGACCCATGGGTCGAGACAATGTACGACATGGATCTGCTGAAGTGTAGAGTGGACAGTGTGTAGTGGTGTGTTCAGACCCGACCTGCACCCAGAGTAAGGATGGGTGCTGTCGATGAGGTGCGGGTGGGGGAACTATGGATAGCTAGTTATGGGTCTAGGCGTGCAGGTATTCGCTGATGTGGGTCTATATGGACAGCCCCAGGGATGTGAGCAAAAGTGTTCATTGGGCAGAGGCATTGCCCAATGAGCAGCCACACCCACTACGAGTCCCACTGCAACAAAGTCTAATCTACATGGCAAAGAACGGAATAACCAGATGTAGATGTATATATGTAGAAGTATGTGTGTGTATATCTACCCATAGCTACATGGAGATATACCTCTCCCTCTCCGTAGAACAAATGTATACATACAGAGACAGAATACATATACATACCCACATAAAGATATATACATATGCAGACACCCATACACCCATATGTTGTTAGATATATATAGACAGCAATATATAAATATATACATGTATGCATACATATACAGATATATCTGTATATAGTATATATATATATATATATATATATATATATATATGTGTGTGTGTGTGTGTGTGTGTGTGTGTGTGTGTGTGTGTGTGTGTGTAAATATACACATGTATATAGCTAGGATATGATACAGCAGTTACGAATTACATATGTTCACAGGCCGTGCAAATGGGGGTGAGGGGTCCAATTAACAAACGTGTAACACATAGCATCAACCCCCCACCTAGACAGGTGAAACATACAAACACATGATACAAGTAAACACACCACTGCTTCCCAGACCACAGGCAGGATACTACCAGTGGGAGAGGCCTGCCAAGACTAATCTTGAAACAATGACATCAATGTCCCTTGTGGACACCCCAAAAATGAATGATCATTGGAGTCAGTCCCTGTAATGATTTATCCAACCAGGCTGCATATGTACACAGATCAGTAGGTTGTGAAAGCCTGATGACCCATGGGTCGACACAATGTATGACATGGGTCCTGACAAGTGGAGAGTGGACAGTGTGTTTTGGTGTGGTTAGACCCCACCTGCATCCACAGTAAGGATGAGTGCTGTAGCGGAGGGGCAGGTGGGGGAACTATGGATTTGCAATTATGGGCTTAGGCATGCAGGTGTTGGCTGGTGCATTTGTATTGGGACCACCTAGAGGATGTAAGTAATATTGCGAATTGGGCAGAGCTTACGCCCATACCTCTCAACCTCTAAGAGCAAAACCACTGGACAGAACCTAAACCGTTGGGGGGACAAATTGGGACAGAAAGCACATATTCCACTTACAACCTTAGAAAGCTGATAGAATAATAGGTTATGCATTAGCATGACTTGGCTGAAGGATGTGGGGTCCTAAACCCAATTACTTGTCTGTATTTAATGGTGTCATTTCCCAGGTATTTGCCAGACAAGTGCAGATTATAAGAGGAACACACCAATAGTAGGAAGCAAACTCTGGACAGGCCATGGATTCTGTACAGTCGACAGGCATGCTTATGCCTAATGGGCAGCCATTCCCGATATGGATCCCACCGCAGCACAGTCCAGTTTACATGGCTAAGTATGGTATAACCATATTTGTCATTGCATAACCCACTACACAACACCTATGAACATATGGTCGCAACACCCCAGTGTATGCATGTAAGCTGATGTAATAGGCATCACAAGGTATTATTATAGTCCTCACCCCCACTCAGAGGT
Organism: Protopterus annectens; assembly: GCF_019279795.1. Lineage (NCBI taxonomy): Eukaryota > Metazoa > Chordata > Ceratodontiformes > Protopteridae > Protopterus > Protopterus annectens. Next base: position 311,230,408 of record NC_056725.1, on the reverse strand, counting down.
GTGAGTGTCTGATGCAAACACCAAATGCAGTGCATATGCACAGCTGTTGTTGTAGACAACATGGCCAGCTGTGGACCTTCCCTGCAGCCATCCTGCACATCCCTGGATAATCTCCCTACTAACACCCCCCTTTGTGCCCCATGCACACCATGTACCTATCAGCCCCTGTTCCATTTCTATTAATATCTATGGGTACACGTAGATGACACCCTCTTCCACCACTATATTGCCAGTGTCTGGAACCCCAACCCACATGTAGTATCACAGCTGTCCCACAGGACACGTGCAACTAACACATGAAGGAACACCACAAGCACACCTTGAGCAGCACAGGCTCACTACCTTGCAAACCTCCTCCACCTTACACTCTATACCACTACATCAACTAGTGATACTGTCACCTCTTGTCCTGCCTCGCATACAAATTCCAACACCCTACATACCTTCCCTATTGCTCCCCATCTAATTATACCTACGGGCTATTATACAGTTCAATGTGACCCCGCACTACCTACCTGCCTACTCCTTAGATATTTGCCTCTACTGTACCCACACAGGTATGGGATAACTACACCTGCCCCAAATACCTGCATGTAGCCTATCCAAACCTGTGAAAAAGGAATCCTACCTCACCTTAAACTGACCTTTGTCAACAGTCATACCTGACATGTAAAGCTGACCTAAGCATGGATAATACCGACAGTTTAATGTAAACTAAGCACGGTTAATGGGGAATGTAGCTATGTTATGTCTGTTACCCTCCATGAATGTGAACACCCCAATATTAATTGGGATACGTAGCTGGGGTCAATGTAGAGCTCTACACCCCGGGCCACCGCTGACAATGGATAAGCATACAGTCCGACTGTCCCGGTTGACAGATGTGAACAAAATGCACAATGTTGCGCGTGTGTATGCGGGAGCAACCGGGTGTAAGCCTGTTTGGCCGCCTGTATGCAAGTACCACACTGGTGTAGCAATGTAGAGGCTAACTGAATGCAAGACGCCACCACCAGAGGTTAGTAATGCTGTGCTTCATGCAAGGAAGCGCATACGAGCCTACAAATGTTCTACAGTGCCTTAGTCACCCTGTAGCCAACAGCTGTTGTTGTGGCCATTAACAAAATAATCTGCACTGCCAGGTTGTAAACCTCTGACCCTGCACACTATAGTAGATGTGAGTTCCACTAAGCCATGGCGGATATACATTCAGCTGCTGTGATCACAAACACATCATCCAGCACAGGCATCCAACAGTATAGGAAATGTTTATAATTATGTAGATGTATGTGCGTGTGTATATACAGATATAATAAATATATATATATATATATCTATGAAGAATGGATGTCGTGACAATAAAACATACAAAAAGAATGAGAAGGAAAACAACGGCAACACCTGTATTATTTTGTGCTGTCATCTTATGTCATATCAAGCTGGGCAGGGGTGAGCAAATCATTGCTTCTCAAACCACAGGCATGATACTACAAGTGGGAGTAACATTGTCCACCTGCTAAGCCTACCTTACAAACAATTACAGGGTAGTCCCTGGTGGGACTACCCAAAAATTGCGGGTTGTTTTGACTTCTGACCATTACACAAGCCAGGGCAGGTATGGTCAAGGACTAAAAGGTTGGGAGAGCCTGATGATACATGGGTTGAAACAACGTACATGTAGGGTCCCTAATGCTGGGGCGAGGGCAATGTGTGGAGATGTGTTATGGCTTATACAGCAACTGGAGAATGGATGGTTTGTGTGTATGTGGAACTTGGGTGGGGTGGAGGAACCATGAGTATGAAATATGGATCCAGGCATGTCAGAGTTGGATGGCCCAGTTTTAATTGGACCGCCTCTTGGAGGTCAGTCAGTTTGTTATAAATATATATGCATACGCACATACATAGATCTATATGTAGAAGTACATTCCCTGTACCACATTCATTCCTTTTGCAGACATAAATAACATGAAATTGCCCCTACAAACCTCAACAGTAGATAGAATAATAGGTTGTGCATAACCATAAATGTAATAGGTTCATAGGTAGGTACTAGGATATCTGCCAAAGGGCATTTATAAGCCTAGGCAAGGTGTGTTGGCTCACACCAACCCATTGATCAATTTACCGGGCCTCTGTCAAGCAGAGATATTGAAATTATCCCAGTATGTCCCAGTCTTTAACCCCCCACCCCAAATAATATTTGGCTTTGGCTAGACCTCTTACATTAAAAGGTTGAGAGGTATGATTCTCTTGTATGTTTTGTTGTGTTGTTTGGCTTCTTAGGCTCAAGTCATGACTGAATGGAGTCCTGACTCGTTGGAACAGTCTGTATACTCGGTTAACAGATGTTAAATAAACATTTATTCATAGTCCATTACAGAAAAGATGGTGACCCCCTTCTCTTCACTGTGGCTTATATATCCCGACTCAATTTCATGCCAAATGCATGTCCTTTGTAACAGTGCAGGCCTTACTTAGACTGTCATGAAATGCTTGTCATCTATAAATATATATACATATATATATATATATATATATATATATATATATATATTTATGTCTTTGCGACATTTCCACTAGTCTGCTGGGATATAAACTTCCAAGGCAAAATAAGCTGTTGTTTTGTTTCCATTGTATATTGCAGTACTATAGTACTAGAGTTACAAGAAGATAGAGGGAAGGGACGAATCTGCAATAATTCAGAGTTGTGTATTTAGTTTCAAAGTTAGTGCTGTTCTCAAAAGAATAAAATGTGAGGACTTTCCCATTATGAAATATTTGAATCATTCCTGTGATTTGCCGGCTACGTCAACGCCAATCACTAAACCGGTCTTATTTGTAATATAATGTTGCCGAACTCGTACATCATTGGTTTACATGTGTAAAGTGTGCGTTATCATATAGTCTTAGTTATAAATTTATTTTAGTGTCTTGTTAACTGGAGTAATGAAGTAATGAAGTATAGAGTCTAATCTTGAAATAAAGACATGTGTGTCCCAGGTAGGACAACCCAAAAATTGGGAATAGTGTCCTATTGGTCACTCATGTCACCAATGTTTGTGGACTAAAAGGTTGGGATGTCTGAGAATACTTGGACTGAGTCAACACATGGGATGGGTCCAGAGGAGTAGGGAATGGACAATGTGTAGTGGTGTGGATACACCATGATTCCAACTGGAGAATGGATGATTGATGTGTCAGTGATGTGTTGGGGTGGGTGTTTGGGGAACTAGGATCCATGGGTATATGGGTATATATGCAAACAACGCAGCACAGCAATAGTGTAGTGGTTAGAGCACCCGCCTAATGACCAGGCATTCCCAGTTCGATTCCCACTGTAGCACATATCATTTTCCATATGAAAGCTGTATATGAACATAATTTTACATCTTTGTGCCATAAAACCTACATAATATCATTTAAATGTGAACTGGAGTACTGCATGAAATGCACATGTGAAGTGTCAGTGTCATAATGCATTTAGGGAGTAGTAAGCAGGTTTAAGCACAAATAAGCAGTAGTAAGCAGGTTTGAGTGCATTTGTGTGGGGGTAAGCACTGCTAAAGTCTGGTTTCAGTTTCTTATACTCAGTTACCTGCTGAATTGCTTAACCTGTGTAGGCATTGCTTAGCTCCACGCAAACCCACGCAACCTTGCTTACAACTGCTTAAGAGTGCCTCAATCACTCTGTAGCCAACGCCCCTTGGTCTGCTCAGCAACAAAATAAACTGTCTCTCCAAGGCTCGAACCCAGGACCCTACACTCAATACACAAAGTGATTTACCACAAACCATGGCAGATTTACATAATCTGAAGTTTGCACAAACATACCCTGCAGCACAATTAGTCAACAGTACATTGACATTATGTATAATTATGACACCACATAACCTGTTAATGCAAGAAGTCTGGACAAAGTATGCCACACTGTGGGTACAAATAAGGATATATGTCAAATAATGCTCTGTTACACTCAAAATGTTGCTAGTTACACAGTTATGTGTATTAGAACACATATGTAGAAGGATATGAGGTCTGAAACACAAAAGTGTTGCCACTAGTTACTGACTTCAATGCTGCGTTCATCCATGACAATTGCCAAGTGAATGAGGAACAGACCAAAATATGAGCCGAACATGCATGGACATATGGACAGATATATCTGTAAATGTAGACAGATAGACAGCTATATGTGTGTGTGTGTGTGTGTGTGTGTGTATATATATATATGTATATATATATATATATGTATATATATATATATATATATATATATATTAATGTATGACTCACAAATAATCATAAAACAGCACTTGTATATAGATACATACATTTGTTTATATGTATATATATATATATATATATATATATATATATATATATATATGTGTGTATATATAGATATATATATATATATATATATACAGATGTATATATCTACAGATATATATATATATATATATATATATATATATATATATATACATATATACACACATAGATATATATATATATATATATATATATATATATATATATATATATATATATATATATATATATATATATATAGATATATATATATATATATATATATATATATATATATAGGTACAAACACATATACACACACAAAATGTATCAGTAGCCATACATATGTAGAAGTAGTGTGGAAGTACTGGGTGCAAAGTATATCCCTCAGCAACAAGCCCTTCAACTGGCACCTGTGAAATGTGTAGTGTGGCAACCATTCCCACAAATGAGAATACTGACATTAAATATATACCCACTCACAAATCAAAGGACATGACACGGCACATAGATATGCATACATAGATAACTGTATTCCTATACTATACAATAATGTATGCCAGTACTGACACCACATAAGGTTTGAAATATGTAATGAGTCATGAATGCAAGGCCTAGACAAAACAGTAGATGCAAGCAATGTGTATATATACCATACTATGCTGTCTAGGCCAAGGCCTTCAATTAGTACAACAGTAGGAACAGGATTTGCTTCAGGATACGTAACAATCAACAATTACAGATGTAGTTCAGCAGCCTCCAATTACACCCTGTAGTGAAGCCCTAGGGGGAATGGTAGCACTTGTGTTAATGCACAGTATCTTGTACATATCATTACTTAACGTAACACTTCAATATCACAATGACCCTCGTCTTAACAGTTATATCACTGGAAAGGTGCTATAGCCTTGGTTAATGGCATAGAACCCCCCCCCCCCCCATAAAAGGCTGTACAAGGGCAGGGAACACTGTGTACCACACACTTACCTCAGGAATGTACAAGGGCACAAATGTGTTCACCAGCTGTTGCCCCCATATATATGGACATGGCCCAATGGTTGGTGTGGAAGTCCATGACATGACTGGGATGATAGCAGTAATGTTAGTGGTAAATAATGATAGGCCAATACCTAACAACCCTTCCTGTATCACAGCGAGACAAAGACTGGCATAAACGTGGAGGACAGAGGCAGGAACATAGGGCCATATTTGCATTATTGCTGTTACACACCCTGGAAATTGCTGGTGTTACAGGATTTGTTGCAGCTGACCCTCATGCAGGGATACAACATTGAAATACAAATGGATGTAGCCATGTACTGATAGCGCTCAACAGACAGTATGCCACAGATATATTTGGGACAATTCCTGTGTGGTGCAACAAAACCCTAACAGCCAATCATCCTGGTATCATATGGATAAGCCCACAGTTGAGAGCTATGCAGACAACATTCCATGAAATAGTACCATGTACACAGAAACCCTGTAAGAATAGCAAGATACATTGCACACAACAACACTACTCATGCTGTCTGTAGGTGTGGAACCTTACCCAAATGTGGATATGACCTGTTTATGCAGGTTCTGCTGTAAGAGGTATTGCTACCTGCTGTTTGTAACACTGATGTCCACACACAGGAAGGATGTCTTCCATACAGTAAAGGAGAAGGGACAACGCCCAAAGAAGGTAGCAATTTATACTACACGGTTGCCATGACAGTGTTTATCTGAAGTACTACATAGCAGGCTGCATGCAATTAGCAACTGGTGGACACTGACTGGTGCAGAGGCCACCACCTGATCATATGCAATACCAACAAAAGCATGCTGCAATCTATTCAAACCAGCTCAATCACTCTACTGGAAAGACTGAGAGAGAGAGAGAGAGAGAGAGAGAGAGAGAAGAAAAAAAAAAACACGTCAGGAAAGTTCACAAAGCTCAGGGTTGTGTTACAGTGGAACCAACATAGCAGGTATGTGAAACAGATATGCATTTATGGCATGTAGTATATCTCATAGAATAATAGGATGTATACTGTGAAAGGATGTATATGTGCCATCAGTACATGTTCTTGTAATGATGCTGTGCTCAGCAACTGTACTGGACAATAGTATTAGTCCCTGTAGGCAGTGGGACATACCTGTCAAATGTGCAGACCAGCAGTGAATGGCAAGGATGTGACCCATGATATCTGTGTTCTGAAATTGCTGCGGCCAACGGCTGGTGGGGGTATTAATACCGCCATGATCGACACATGGGTGAGAGACCACACCACCTGCAGGACAGTCAGGTTAAAGTGTGGCATAGCATGCCCACACTGCCATAGCAGTATAATATGTTTATCTAAAATTTGTCACCATATACACCCCCATAATGTTAGTCTGTGTTCACATGTGACACCTGTCTGTGTTGCAGCAAGGCAGAACAGTTCAGCTGTGAAGTAAAGAGGGTACACGAGTGTGGTCCAGATCTTTGTATGCACCCCACATACAGATGCATATATGTGTGATACATATTCACAGCTGTGTATATGTACAGAACCTCAGACAGTTATACATTTGTATAGGTATATAAACAACACATTATATCTACATATATATGAACATATGTATATATACATACATACATATATATATATATATATATATATATATATATATATATATATGTATACAGACAGATATATGTGTGTGTGCATGTCGACACACATATATATATATATATATATATATATATATATATATATATATATATATATATACACACACATATATATATATATATATAGCTATATATCTATATATATATATATATCTATATATATATATATATATATATAGATATAAAATATATATATATATATATATATATATATATATATATATATATATATATATATATATATATATATAGATAGATATAAAAATATATATAATGTCAACATATTTTCCCTGCCATGACGTGTGAAAAAACATCACACATCAATACACAATATACCTACACACCAGTACATGGCTGCAAGATGGACTGTGGAGTGAGGTGTGTAACACATGTTGGGAACACACTGCAACTGCATGGGATGGTGGGGTATATATGTTGGTAAAGGGTATTAGGCACATATTGGTATATAGATATGGTTGGGTGACAAACAAGACAGCATACAGGGCTGGTATATGGCACATGTGGTGGTTACACACTGTGGACGGGTAGTTACATTTGGAATGTGTAGGCCAATGATCCCCCACATGGGAACATGGTGGCCACCCATAGACAGTCACAACAGCATCTACATTGACATAAAGGTGCCTGGGCTGTGTGCTGGGCAGGAGGGACACGCATGTCAAACTTTGTGTATGAGTACTGCATGCCTCCAGGTGATGTAGCACATACCCCATGTCACTGTGGACCTCCCTATGCCCAATATCCATGACTTACCTGGGTGACAGACACATGTCTGTGTGTGCTCCATGGGGGGGACACCATCCCCTGAGGTGGTTCCACATGAAGGTACTGATGGAGCAGTAGAAAATGAGGTTCCATGGTGAGCCATGGATGTGATGTGGACTGGTAGCATGTGCACATTAGGTTGGAGTGGTGTTCCTGCTGGCAAATAACCCCTACATGTACTGGCGTGTAGCTGTCATGGAACATATGTGAGCTGTAATAGTCCACACAATCCCAGAACATGTCCAACAGCATGCATAGATATCCCCAATACTACAGAATGGCAGATGTGTAGCAATCACATAGCAGGCCTACCACATGCATATGTGGAAACATAGTGGCAGTTACAATGGCATGCAGGTGAAATACCCTGTAACAGCCCTGCAACTCTAGTGTCCCCATAGGGAGCATGTCTATAACCACATAGCAGAAGGTGTTGTACAATACAATATATGGCCCAATGGTGCACATACTGGACGCATACCAGTAGCGTAGTGTGAACATTATGTTGGAGCTGATATGGTGGCGGGAGATGGATATGTGTATTGTATTATAGTAAACTTGACATATGAGTTGCTCAGACATCATATTTCCATCATTATTTCTTTCATGGAGTATGGCACATCTGAGAAACCCTGCATACAGTGCCGCTGAGGAGGAGATCATCATCACCAGCATGATAAACAACTATCAGCTCCTCTTTTCACAGACAAACATGGACTAGTAGGAGAGAACAGCCATGTGGACTGATGTGGTCTGCACGGTGAATGAGGTGGGGTTGCACAGCCAAACCTATGAGCAGGTCCACCACCATTGTAGTGACCTGCTCCGGCAAGTATGACGTCGGGCTGCTGCCATGCGGGGTGACCACCTCGCAACAAGGGGAGCCCCTAACATCCATCCCCCCTCACCAGAGTGGAGGAGCTGCTCATCAGCCTGGTAGCATCTGCCCGCCCGCAACAGCTTCAGACCTATACGGTCATGAAGGTGGGTGCTACTCACACACCACACATTGAGCATGCAGGTAAGGTTCCAGGGCATATCAGTAGACTACTGTATTGTATGCATCTGTACAGGTAGACCATGCATGTGTGAGATGTGGGGTATGTTGCTGTGTAGTACCGATAAGTAGTAATGCATAAACTGTAGTACTGTGGACTTTAGCTGTTGTTGTACTGTAATATTGCAGCCACCCTGTAGCAATGCCACAGCTGTGGCCACTGACATCAACTCTATCCCATGTCATTGTATTTACCTCTGGGATACCAGCAAGGCAGCGGCCAGATGTCGGTGAGTATGGTTTAAAGTCATGCTTGGCAATTCATTGTGCATGTCATAGCTAAGGTGTAGGCCATGTACACATCTAACACATCTACCCATAATGCATTCTGTACATGTGCACTGACACAGCACACACCTCACTAATGGGATTACCAGCCTCAAACACATGCAATACACAGTCCATCTCAGACAACTGTGGCTACACTCCAGTGCACATTGTCCAGGCACAGCTGACATCTGCCCAACATACACAGCTATGTCATACACAGAGCAGTTGAACATGCTACATATAATGACATCCCACTCCCTCTGCTAACACACGCTCCAGCATCCTAAACCTAATCAATACATTACACAGAACATACTGGAGGGATAGGGCCTTGTCCTGGGGAATCACCACACTCTGGAACGGACTACCCATACATGTCAGGCAATGCTACTCATTGGCCCTCTTAACAGAAACACTTGCCAATTGGATGGGGAATACACCCTGCATAACATGTGTGTGCCATAGCCTGACAGGGGCACAGAGGAATAACATTAGTGGGTGGTGCATGGCAGGGAACCCCTGTGGCTAGGCTTATGGTGGCCCCAGGACCAATAGAACAGTACTCGCCTATGAACCTCTGTGTACCACAGGCAACATCAGCCAGGGCCCAATCATGATCAATAATGGTCTCTACACTTACCATAGGTACAGTACAATGTCTGTGTAGTTGGTCTAATGGTAATCTACCAGTCATACATGCACCGCTGATGATGACTTATGTGAATACACATCAAGCAGTCACTAAACACATGTGTCCACATGTGATCCAGGAACAAACAGAGGCTGTGAGCAGCAACGGAAACACACCAGACACACAGAGACACATCCTGCAGTGGTGTGCACACCCGTGAGATATGGTGCACATTACATGCCAGGGTGCTGAATGGATGCACAGCAATGCTGTGGACATGGGTGCTGTGGGTTCAAGAGGAAGGGCCATCACCTACAAACAGAAGCCATGCATCACAGCCATGTATAATGTTGGTAATGGGGATTGACTACAGTTGCACTGCATGCTGTTCAGCCCCACATGTCCTGCATGCTGACGTGTGTATTTACAGGTATGTGTGTGATACTGTACTGCACCATCACCTGCTATTGTGTGTGTTATGGGGTTGCGGAAGCTTTCTGTAGGTGCTGTCTGGTGTAGTGTATGGGTTGCCATGTATGTCGACTGCATGTGTGTATGTTTGTGTGTGTGGCCATGTCTGCACACACACACGTGTGTGTGTGTGTGTGTGTATGTGTGTATGTGTGTGTGTGTGTGTGTGTGTGTGTGTGTATTTACTGTTTATTGGTAATTTACAGGTCTTACAGTCTGTTCCCTGTTTTCCCCTCACAGGTGGAAAGGTGGGGCTGGGTCCCCCCCACAGGGAATCTGATGCCACTGATACAGACAGTGACCATAAAGATAGGTGTGTTGAGGCACAGGAAGGGTCATCAGGGGTTGCAGCTAGGCCAGTATCCACACCATCCATGCACACAGTCACACTGCCTCTACACACCTCATCACCATTGGCCCTAGCTGAGGGACAGCCTACGGTTGGCATGGGCCAGGACAGTGTGGTATCTATGGCATGTGTGTCAGGACACAGCAGCCATCGCCAGATGTCTGGCGGGGTATCACATAGGCAGATGTGCAGGGGTGCTCATAGGAGCACTGCTGGACATCATGCACCTGGCAGACATGCAACTCCTATTTCAACTAAATGCATGTTCCAGACTGTCATGGAGGCACAGGCATGAATGGAATGGTACACCAGGCAGGGTCTAAGGGCACAGAGAGCTCATCACACCTCTGTAACTGACAGCATCCGTGACCTAGCAGGTGCCATCCGTAATTACACCAAGGTCATGGATAGACAGTGGGGTGAGACATTGGAACTCATCCAAAATGTCATGTCCATGTTTCAGGACAGGGCAGGAAGGTTGCGATGGCCACATGGATGTATACCAGCAACACCAGCAGCTGGAGGTTGCCGTGGACATCCAAACAGTCACAGCCACTCCTGTATTGGCAGTACCAGCCCCAGCACGGTGGGAGGGGGGCTGTCAACAACCCATCAGAGCAGACCATGTGCATGTGGCCCTGGCCAGTCCCAGGAGGGACCTGGATCCAGTGGATGTCAGTAAAACTCGGGGGACAGTACTTGGTCTGGCTCTGTACCTGATACTGCCTGTAGCACCCCTGCCAGGCACAGGTCCCATATCCGTGGCCAGAGATGGTGAACTGCAAACCTTGCCAGGTAGTCTGCAGCTGTCCGACAATTCCTTGTATAGGGCAGCCACATGGAGGAACTGTGTTCTTGCAGACACACACACACATAAACAACAAACCTAGGGCAACCACATAAATGCACACACAACATCACCAGTGGCCCATAACAAAACTCAGCCCCCCTCACACACACACACACACACACACACACACATGTTGTCAATTGTATGGCTCAGCCTAGGCCTCTGGCAAATCAACAACACACCCTGTGCATATGATGATACCTGTGCCACTGCCTGACATCTATAACATCAATGCAGGGACAGGCTAACATGGTTCTGATGCACAGGGTGACTGTACAACCGTGTAGCATTGGAATGATGTGTAGCATGTTGTCAGCAGTAAAGTGAAATGCTAATATCTTGGACGGTGTAGCTGTGCAGCCATGATGCACCCTAGCTTTAATTAACAATGTTGTATTGTTGTCACCAGTATCTGTTCAAATTGTGTTTTGTTTGTCCATGTCAGAAAAAGAACCTTCTGTGCGAAGCCAAATGCATGGCTCAACCATTACATAAACCAAAACAAAAAATTATAGAGCCAGCATACTGTGACCCGTAAAATGAATTTTATTAATAAATAAACAGCAAAACAGAACGGTTTCGCCTGGACAATATCACAGCCTTCTTCAGTGTAAAGCAAACACAACAATCAATGCTGTTTAAATATATTCCTCTCAAAACTCATTGGCTGATGCCTAGAACTGTTCATTGAGACCAGGTGGAAATAATCCACCTAGTCTGACAATCCATTTCTTTTCTTTAGCATTTAAAATGGAATGCCAACCTGTCTTATTAGAACGATTCCCTTGTATGATGTCAATAACCATGAAGGAAAATTTAGCAGTAGTATGTACCATTTGGTGTTTGTAAAGTGCATTGTGAATTCTTTTATTCTTAATATTACTAATATGTTCTGGTATACGTAGTCTTAGTGGGCGAGAAGTTTGTCCCACATAAAAAGAAACACAATTGCATGTTGCCAAGTAAATCAACCAGTCACTACTGCAATTTGCATAAAAATGAAGATCATAAACTGAAGCACAGTTCCTACTGGAAAATTGTTTTGATTTACATACATATTGACAGTTGGTACAATGACCAGAAGGAAAACAGCCACTCAGTGGTCCTCCCATCAATGTTGTCTGTGAAAATTGTAGATTATTGTTGGTGTTACTATGTTTGTAATGACTGAAAAAAGAACTAAGGTTTTTCCCTTTACGAAAGGAAAATAAACATCTGCCTGGAATGATACTGGCCAACTCATAATCACATTGCAAGATATTCCAGTGTCTCTGCACACTTTGAATTAGGCTGTCAGAGTTCCTAGCATAGGTGATTACAAATCTGATGGGTTGTGGTACTGTTGCTGAATGATCCCTATAAGTAAAAAGTTCTTGCCTATCCAATGAATTAACATGATGACTGGCCTTTAACACATCTCCCATACTGTAACCCCGAGATTTAAATCTCCAAGTTAGATCACACTTATGCTGCTGGAAAGAAGAGTCATGTGAACAAATGCGTTTTGCACGTATAAATTGATATTTTGGAATGTTACGTGCGATGTGTGGTGGGTGATAGCTGGAGGCATGGAGGATGGTATTATACTGGGGGTACTTCCTGTACACTTCAGTGCCTAATGTGTGATCAGGTACTCTGTTAATTAATACATCCAAAAATGTGATTGTGCTTGAATCATAATGTACAGTGAACTGTAACCCCCCATGTATTGTTGTTCAGATAGGATATAAAATCCATAAGTTGATGTTCATGACCCTTCCACACCATCCAAACATCATCCAAGTAACGTCTCCAGATATCAATATATTCAATAAAGATATTATTATGGCAATCATAAATAATATGTTTTTCAACATAGGCCATAAATAAATCAGCATATATAGGGGCAAAAGATGCCCCCATTGCTGTGCCTTTAGTTTGCCAATAACAATTGTCCTTATAATAGAAGACGTTATTTGTAAGAACATGTTTGGCTAAAACAACCAAAAAAGAATTAAAATGAGATTGATATAGACCCGCCACTTCAAGCCAATGGGCCAATACATCCAAACCAGCTAGATGGGGAATGTTAGTATACAAGGAACTTACATCCAATGTACACAAAAACCACCCAGGCTCCAATTGAGTGTCTGAAATAATCTGTAGAAAGTTGGTCGTATCCTGCAATCATGATCATACTACATATAACAAGGGCTTAAGATGTTTGGTGAGATATAAAGATAATGGTTCGGTGATACACCCTTTCCCAGATACAATCGGTCTACCAGGTGGATTCACCGGGTCCTTGTGAATTTTGGGTAGGAAATAAATATACGGATGTCCGTCATTCTGGAAATGTGAAGGGACCATGGCCACATGCTGTAGGGATTTATAGTGGGTGCTTGCCATGACAGTGGTAATTCAATGTAGTACACGTTATATATATATATATATATATATATATATATATATATATATATATATATATATATATATGGCTATCTGGATTAATATATGTACATATATTTCCACCATATGCCCTGGACATGGAGTGTAGCCATACCACAGCCCCTACAGTCTCAATGTCGTAGTGCATCACATAACATACACATGCTGCTGCCTAAGCAAGGCAGGTGTGGGTCTCCACATCCACCAGACAAGGAGTGGGGGAGGCGGACAGAGGCAAATACATGTCAGGGAGGGGTGGGAGTGTAAAACTTAAGCATGTTCATAACAAACACCTACCAGCGCAGGGTATCAATCCCCAACAACTATGTAATGCTATCACAGTTCGATGCAGTTATTGGATGCACCACATGGATTTCCTGATAAGGAGTACTCAGAACATATATGTGAGGGTGAGTGACATCTGCAACAGGGATATAGTAGATATACGGTAGGTGTCGTACACGTGCCTGTCTGCATGAACAGGTGCCAGAGTCAACACAGGCACACTCACACACGGATGCACACACATTGACACACTTGGCAGGGCCAGGAGTGCAACTCATCACTAGTGGAATTGCCACAACACATCAGTGTGCAAGTATCACATGCACCACACGGGTCATATGGAGACCATATGGGCAAAAAGTGAGGAGATATCACACATCAGACAGCATGCTTCAGTATGCCCTGGGGGGTGATAGTGAGTGTGAATGTGGGCATACGCACCATACAACACACACACACACACACACACACACACACACACACACACACACACACACACACACACACACACACACACACACACACACACACACACACATGAACACACAGGGTGCCAGTTCTGACATGCATGGGTGCATATCTACATGGGTGTGTGGTGTTCAACTGTGCTAGCAGGCTATACAAGGGTAGACAGTGGGTATACCGTGGCATCAGGCCAAATGACAATGGTCTGCATTGTGGCTCAGGCCTGTAGTTACTGCATTTTCCCACACAGGTGGGAATTGCATCCCCCATCCAGTCACCTGGGCGACTATTGTGTGTGGCCAGTGCTGTAGACCACATGCCCTGTATGTGTTCCGTAGTCCATGACATGGATGGTGTCTGGGATGTGCACACCTCCCACATGCATGTACAGTGAAATGTGGAACTGTACCTGAGGTGTCTGGCTAATATTGTGAACACAGATTATCATCGGGTGTGCCAGTCTTGCCCACCTGTGGCAGGAACTGGTATTGGGCAGCAGGTTTACTCTTCACCTACACTGATGGCATGCCAACAGCATTCCCTGATGTCAGTGTCATCTGTCCATACCAGACATGTTGTCAGGCATGGTATGTCCGTTGTGAGTCACATGTGAAGGCACCACAGGTAGTGCAGGTGTCCATTGGGGAACATGGTAGAGGTGCACTGTCTGCATGTACATGCATATTGGACAGATGGGCAGGGTGACATGCCCTCTGTAGCCCACTGCTATCACTGCATAGCTACTATCAGTGGCCAGTATGCAGTGTACTACCCACGTATTGGCTGCTGCCTAGGCATGTGTGTTCATATGACACATGGGTTGAGTGTGTGCTCTGGGCAATACTGGGCTTGCTAACTTGGATTGTCTGGCCTTGATGTCACATATATGGTTATGGCTTTGCACCCCAGCCTCCCAGCTAATTTGCATCTGTTATCACTGTATGGTTGACATTGTGATATATAGTAGGGCCACTATGAAATAAATTAGCAAAACCCCTCCACAATTGACACATTCACCTCTACACAACACAGGATATGGGTTACACACACACACACACACACACACACACACACACACACACACACACACACACACACACCTGTCATGTCTGGGAGTAGAACCCCTACCTAACTACTTTATTACACTACAGCAGTACGCAGTTATAGTATGCACCACAGACATTACTGGAGTACTATTTCCCTACAGGTGTATTTCACGGTGAATGACATCAGCAGGATTACCAAAGTAGGGCATTTCAACTGTACTGCAAGTGGCTAGCCTAAAATGCATTGCTCCCTGCACACACAAAACATCCACAACTGACAAGTGTGGGTATAGAAACCCTGATTGAGGTCTATATCACACTATAGCATAGAGCTGTTACAGGCCGCACCACAGGCATTACTAAAGAACTTTCTCCCCAAAGTTTTACTTCACAATGAATGACATCAGCAGGATTGGCAATGTAGGGCATTTGAAAGATATTGTGAGTGAGTAGATTATGATGCATTGCTCCATACACAGATATTGCAACACACACAAAACATCCAGAACTGCCATGGGTGGAGATGAAACCCTACCATCGTTCTACACCACACTACAGCAGTATGCCGTTACAGGATGCCCTACAGAGATTACCGGGCTATGACTTTCCCACAGGTGTATTTCTAGGTGTGTGACATCAGCAGCCTTGCCAACGTCGAGTATATGTATTGTACGGGGTGAGAGTGGCCTAAAAAACATTGTTCTCTACTCAGTCAGACATACACACACACAGATTCACACACCATCACACACACACAGTTGCCAGGTCTGGGGTTAGAATACCTACCTCACTACTTTATCACTCTATAGCAGTGCACAGTTACAAGGCGCGCTATGAAGATGACTGTGCTATAATTTCCCCAGAGGTGTATTTCTAGGTGAGTGACATCAGCAGCCTTGCCAAAGTCAAGTATGTGTATTGTACGGCGTGTGAGTGGCCTAAAAACATTGCTCTCTACTCAGTCAGACACACACACACACACACACACACACACACACACACACACACACACACACACACACACACACACACACACACACATTTACACACCATCACACACACTTGCCAGGTCTGGGTTTAGAATACCTACCTCACTACTTTATCACACTACAGCAGCACACAGTTACAAGGCGAGCTATGGAGATTACTAGGCTATAATTTCCCCAGAGGTGTATTTCTAGGTGAGTGACATCAGTTTCCTTGCCAAAGTTAAGTATACATATTGTACGGGGTGTGAGTGGCCTAAAAATATTGCTCTCTACTCAGTCAGACACACACACACACACACACACACACACACACACACACACACACACACACACACACAGACGCACACACACACACACACACACACACACACACACACACACACACACACACACACACACACACACACACACACACAGATTCACACACCATCATACAGTTGCCATGTCTGGGGTTAGAACACCTACCTCACTACTTTATCACACTACAGCAGTACACAGTTACAAGGCACACTACAGAGATTACTGGGCTATGATTTCTCCAGAGGTGTATTTCAAGGTGAGTGACATCAGCAGCCTTGCCAAAGTCAAGTATGTGTATTGTACGGGGTGTGAGTGGCCTAAAATGCATTGCTCTCTATGCAGTCAGACACACACACACACAAACACACACACCAACAAACACACACACACACACACACACACACACACACACACACACACACACACACACACACACTCACAAAGTTGCCAAGTCTGGGGTTAGAATACCTACCTATTTTAGCACACTACAGCAGTACTCAGTTACAAGACGCGCTATGGAAATTACTAGGCTACGATTTCCCTAGTGCTGCATTTCTAGGTGTGTGACATCTGCAGCCTTGCCAGTGTTGTGTATATGAACTGTACTGAGTGTGAGTAGCCTAGAAAGCATTTCTCTCTACACAGGCAGAGACAGAGACACGCACACATACACACACTCACACAGTTACCAAGTCTAGGGTTAGGACTACTACCTAACTAGTTTATCAGTACAGCAGTACACAGTTATGGAACGTGCCATGGGGATTACTGAGCTACAGCTCCCCCAAAGGTGTATTTCACATTGGATGACCTCAGCAGGCTTGTCATGATACTGCTATGGGGAGGGTGGTGTGTGCATGGGCCATAACCCATTCATGTTGGGGTTAACATGCCACATGCAGGCACACACAGGGCCATATGCCACAGGTACGTGTATACAGCTACTAGATGACATCTTCCTTGTACATTCATGTTGCACAACTGGCACGTGCAACACACCGTCATGCTGAAGGATACTGGTGGCCAGTATCTGCAGTGAGTGACACCTGCACCTCATGTGTTTGGGGTCCTTTGGCTGTGTGCTGGGTAGGACAGGCCCAGATATCTCTTTGTCAAGTCATCCTCTTCAACACATCTATGTTCATCTACCTTTGGCTTATTATAGTGTGTTGTCCTTACATATATGTCTGTATTCCTATCCATTTTGTGTGCAAGGCAGGAGTGGTGCATACTGACATGTGGCTGCACTGAGAACTGCAACTGCCAGATATTTCCAGTCCACTGTTGTTTGCTGACATGGCCTTCTTGTGTTTACGTGTGTGAGCATGCCCAGTACGGGCTTTCAGTATGTTGTTGCCTGATATTGCCTTCATTCCTCTAAGTACGTGAGCATGCCCAGTATGGCCATCTATATTGCATTTGTGGATCAAGTCCAGGTGGTTTGTGCTGCAGTGCTGACGTTTGTGCTGTACACCGACAGGTAGCATGCTGTGTCTGCAGGGTATACATCAGTCATTTGGCATTGACTGTTGCTACATTTCTGCATAGTGGGGGGGGGGGCACTTGACTGTTTCTACTGTTCTACACAGGAGTGGGGACACACCTGACTGTTACTCTATGTGTATGTTGGATGGGGGAGGGGGCACACCTGACACTTGTACACATTTGCTAGGACTGTACTGGTAAGTCAGGTACTTCATTTCCGTCTGTAGTCTTACCTATCCTGCTGGCTAGGGCTTACCAGTGTTGTAGAGATCCTAGCTTTGTTTACCTACATATTACTGTCTGACTTCCTAGCCTTCACAACTTACATCCAACTGCCTGGCCTGCTGCAGTCTGTCTGTGTAGGCTTGGGGCAGGGATTAACCATAGGGCACATTCGGAGGCCATAGCAGAGCATTTGTTTGTGTTTGTCTTCACCTGTCCTGCTGGCTGAGACTGTTGCTGACTGGTATGTGTGGCTCTTATGGACACCCCTGTTGCTCAGGTCATTTCCTGCAGTGGGTTTTGTCACTCTGTGTAGTACTGGCTACTATGGTGACTCCAGTATGTGGTACGGATCTTATGCTGCCACTATGGGTGTCTATTCTCTGCTGCCTTGACATCTGGCCCCCCAATTTACTTGCATGTTCACATCCATACCTTAGCTGTAGGTAAAAACACATTCTACTCTGTTTGACAATTGGTAGGTTGATTGACTTACCTTGAGGGTGTGCCGGACTTGGGGATGGTGCTGGAGGGCTGCCTATGTTGGATGCACATAGTACAATCCCTATACATGGTTAGGCACAGGTAGTGTCATATTTAGCATCCCTGTCTGTACGAGTCGGAGAGAGGTGTCATTCCCTGAGGCCCTACTGTGTCAGTGCATATGCTATGCATTGCCTTTTTGCCAAGGCCAGGGTATACTGGGCATGCCTCCTTCTGCCTACTGGAGCAGGCTTAGGTTGTTCCTCTTCTGAGTCACTCTGTACCTTTACAGGCCTTGGCATTGGTGGGGGGCTGTGTGTCCCTGCCCCATGCTGTTCCTGCTGCAGCTGTTTCAGCAGGATCATATTGTGTAGCATAGCACATACCATTACTATTTGGGTACATGTTGCTGGTGAATACTACAGGGCTCCACTGGATGTATCCAGATACTGGAACCGTGACCTGAGCATCCCAAACACACACTCTATTATATGTCTGGCCTGTACGTGTGCATCATTATGGCATTGTTGTTCAGGTGTGTGTGCATTTCTGATGGGTGTCATCAGACACAACTCCAGTGGGTACCCAGCATCCCCACTAGATGACCGTAGGGGATGTCACATCGGCAAATCTGTGGTGCAGCTGCGACAGTTGCCATATGTGTGACTCGTCATAGCTTCCAGGGCAGCCAGCACACACATTCAGTATAATGCCTTGGGCATCACATACAACCTGGCAGTTGATGGAGGGGATGTCCCTGCGGTTGATGTAGGCCCTACCCTGCTCACTGGGTGGTGCCTTGATGTATGTGTGCGTGCAGTCTATAGCACCCACTACCCCAGGGTAGTTAGCTATTTGGTGGAAGAGACACACATTGCGGGTCAACACCTCACGTGTGTTGAGAAAATATACGTGCTCACTGGCATGTGCTGACATGGCATCCAGGAATTGGTGGAATACTCTGGATGCTGATGCCTGTGAGATGCCCATGTTATCCCCAGTTGTAGTTTGGGAGGTACCTGTGGTTAATATACCTAGGCCTACACATACCTTGGTATCAACTGGGATGGGTTCCCCTTGACCAGTGTGGTGTATCAGGTGTGGCCTGCACAGCTCAACAATTTGCTGTAGGAGGTCTCTGTCCACCCTATAACCCTCCACTACCTCCAGCTCATGTAGCCCCTGGAAGGTAACCCTGGGTCTGTAGACTCTTCTCTGTCTCCTCACTGTGGGTTGTTTGGCAGCATTGACATCCTCACCAAGCTCAGCCTCTTGCAAATTTTGTTCTATGTTGCCTGCTGCAGCCCTTCTCATTTTGTAGGTTTAGTTTTCAAATTTCCCCGCTTGTATACACTGGTGGTGTAGAGTGTGGAAAAACCAGGGGGTAGGTGTTTGCTTGGTTTAAAGTGGTGTTCTGGGCTGAGCTGGGCTGGTCTGCTTCCTGTGTGATTAATCTGATACATGATGAATCTGATACATTTCACCTGGCAGCTCAACTAGGTCTCCTTGATTACCTTCCTACTGCTGTTTTCCCTACCCATTGCCTCCCTGTTTAGGCCTGTGTGTGCGCAGCATGAACGGAGTGCTCATATGTGCACGGAGCTGCTTTTTCCTGGTTTAATTTCCTTTTTCTTCCTGTACAACCAGGTGAGTGGCGCGCACACACACTTACACTTTGTAAAGAGCGCTAGGCAGGTTTAGACATACCCCTAGCTTAGCTGTGCTACGCTAGGAGCAATCCCGAGCCACAGGTCTCCAATCCACTTACAGTATGCCTGAGACACACCCCCATGATGTCACCTATATCCTAGTCTTGCAACCAGCTATTTATACTCTTACACTCTTGGGACCTGCCTCACACCCTGTGAAAATCTGGGATTCTCTAACCCTTTCCTCATTTGCATAGGATTGCCTGCTAATGCATAGTTGCATGTCCCACACTGAGCCTCCCCCCTTAGCAACCATTACGCACTGGCCAGGTTGTCTTCTGACTGCCATTGACTTGCATGGCGGAATACTGATTTTAGTTAGAATGCTTATTTTAGGTTTACTTTTTTAATTTCCAACCGATCCTGTTTGCGCGTCGCTGCCCTATGCTTAACCAGGCGAGATTGGCGAAGATAAAAGAAACATTGTTTATTTTTTTTTTCTTTTACACTTTATAATGCTAATGGCCTTCTTCTTGGACATTGGCATGCTTCCTCAATGATATGCAGCCTTTATTTGGAGCTGTCATGGCTCCGTTTTGTAGATTGCTGAACAGTACTCGGTTACTAACCGAGTACATTTTTGTACACTGTACTCGTCCTGCACGGATGGCTGCCAGCTTCCTGGATTGCATATTACTCTCATTGTTTTCACCTGCAAATGAGGGTAATTTGCATACAGGAGCTCGGTCCATGCAGGATTAGCCTAAGAACTCACCTGCCTGTCCCGGGAGCTCGTTCCTGGATCGCACATCGGCCATATTGCGGAAAATAGCTCTTAAACTAATCCTGCAAGCTATAATGGGCTTCGTAAATCCGGCGGATTGTCTAAATCATTCTGGAATGATAAACTTAAGTATGGGTAACATTCCCGACAAATGACATGGAGTTAAATGAATGCAAAGCAAGGCAACAAGGTAATGTCTTAATTCTCTATATTTCAATTGTGATGAGGAAAAGGTAATAGGAATTTAAGACATTTACCTTCCCTGGGCAGAGCTATAAACACATGGTAAATTAAATGTAAACAACCTGTTGCTATATACAAAATCATCTTTGTTTTATACCTGCAGAGCAAGGAGGTTGGAGTTTTGGATGAAGTGAGACATTAGACAATCAATATCACCAGTCTCAGACTCACAATGTATCATATGTTCATCACATTCTGTCTCCCTTCATTAGCTTCACTGTCACGTCAAATTCTCCAATATATAAAACTGCTCAATTCAATTCATCTGAAAAGTATCTGCAGTATCTCTACTTTTTGGTCATTAGTAGTTATTCTAATATTATTACAGGCAACACTTTTATCTTAGAAAAATCAGGAGGCTATGCACTTACTCAGTTTGTCTAATGGACACTTTAATTTCAAATGGATAATAAGAGTAGGAATTCTTTGTACTTTTTCTCTGAAGGCAGAATAATGACTTGCATTGATTTATCCAGTTCACAGCTCGGTGTTCTAAATCTCAGAAGTAACGTTAAACTTAATATTCCTTAGATCGGATGTTTTAGATGTCTAAATATATTTTTAATCAAAAAAAGGTATAGTTTTTACATAAGGAAAGAAGAATTCACTATTTATGGTGCAGTGCATTTATACTTCAGAAATCCATCAAAATGAAGAGAACAGCATGCATTCTGATATTAAATACAAAGTACACCAGAGTTTTGAAAAGTGCTCTGAAAGATCCCTAATGGAAATTTTATAATTATTGCAGCTGATGTAATCTTCTAAACACAGTAAGCTTTATAATTCTGATTAAAGTTGTACTATAATCTGCTGAAGTGACTTAAAATAACTAATGAGCTACTCAGAAGAGAATTCCAATCCTTTTATCAAAGTACCCTGTAGATTCATTACAACTGCACATAAAGAACTGAAGGAACTTCTTTTGAGACAGCTATATACATTTGCAAATGGAAGACTGCTAGAAGTTCCCTGGCCTTAATCAAACAACATTTACTGATTATACTGCTGATATAATTGATTTTACAGAAGGATCATCAGATATCATGTTCATTGAATTGTGATCTGTAAAGCAAGATTTCCAGCAATGTTAAATCTCTTATTCTGCCCTGGTAGAATAATTACAGATAAGCATATAGGACAATGCAATCATTAATTAAAATAAAGCACATACATTAAAAGACTTACAGAAGTTGTATTTCACTTAGTTCACAGACCATCTTCTTTTACTTAGAGTAATTTGATTTGATAGAATCAGTCTTGAAACTTAACTCATTATATCTGAGTGATACCTCCAGGTGCATCTGCAGTTAACGCCTACTGATGCCTCTAGGTGTCAAATATTGCTTGTTCATATTTGCATCAATAATTCCAAAATCATTATATGTACAAGATTTTAAACAATTTCATTTTAAAGCTTCCACAATAGCAACCTCAACTGCATTAATATTTGTCCTCTGTCTTGTGCAGGTAAATATATATTAACTGTTGTTTTTATTATATAAATTTATATAGAAATACTTTTCACATTTTTCTAAATATCTCAACAGCCAAGTAACATACAAAACTCCTTAGTCTTGTATGAAAGTTTTCAGCTAGATGAATAAAATGCTGCTGACAGTATATGCATAACTTGAGTGATTGCTGAGATATTGTAAGTTGTTTGCAAAATTTTACAAATGAAATAGTTACTACTGTGTTTACTCTGACTTATAAAATTTGGTTTAAAATCTAGAATCTAAAGAATATTACTACCATAAAAATAGTTTGTGCTAAAGAGTTTGCCATTTATACTTATTTCATAACCCCTATGGTTCCAGAGATATGAACACTTGTTTGAACTGTGAGGACATAATTTGATTCTTTCAAAATGCTTAGGCTCCTCCCATTGGAAGTTACAGTGCAAACTTCCTGAGCTCCACTGGAGTGAATGAGTTAATAAAGCTGAATTGCCAGGACTTCTCTCTGTTCAGTCATGTGAACCAAACAGAAATCCAGTGGCACACAAATTATATAATGCAGTAGTATCCATGAGGAATGTTCATTAAATGCATGCTACAGAAGTATCTTTCATAAGCATAAACATCCTGCAAGAACCTTGAAAGTTAAAGGATTTTTTAAAATATTAATGAGCAATATTTTTGAATATTTTTGCTATTAGTCTGTGCCATTTGTGCATGTATCTGAGCAACCAGAACCAAGTAAAGAAAAGGTTTTATAACTCTTAAATTTCTAAGGATGCCATAGACAGACACACGGTAATTAGTCTAAACATGATTTACCATATACTTACCTTTACAACCGATCCCTTGAACAATTTTGCCCAGTAATGACTCCTTCTGCAATTCGTACAGAGTTACAGGTATCAGTAGCATATCTAAATATGATTGTAGATTATTTGATATAAGACCCATTGTTCCTACTACTATTGGAACTGTATTGGTATCTTTCTTCTACATTGCTCCAGTTTCTGCCTGTAAATCCTGATATTATATAACATTGTCTCTCTTTGTACCCAAGATACTGCAGTCACTAGGTGTAGTGATTTCAATGATCGGTGCTACTTTTGTCTTCTTTTCATGGATCACTGTGTCTGGTTTTCTTGCATCTATCTTTTGAACTGTTGGTAATGGGTGAGTCTATGTAATGTAGACTTCATTATTTTCTATGATGTTCTGTGGCCCATGTTTCCTGTATTTTTCAGCTACTTCAATATTAGGAAACTGATGTGGAATAAGGTGAAGTCCAAAGACTGGATAAACTCCCTTATCAGCCTCACCAAAAAAATGAGATCCCTCATCAAATCCTTTAAAGCTAGCTATGAAAACAGAATTGCAGCAGATAGTAAAGACAACCACATGGCCTTCTATAGTTATGTTAAGAATCTCCACAGCAATACCCAGATTTGCTCTGAGCTACTGCACAATGGTACCTCCAATACTGAGCCAACAGATATTGCCAATATACTGGCCAACAGATTCAGTGCCAACTTTACCTCCCCCAAAAGGACCAATCACAATACCAGTAGATTGCCAGATACCCAGTATTCCTGCTGCACAGGTTAAAACAGCACTGTCCAAGGCCAAAAATACAGCTTCTATGGGACCTGACAATATCCCTGGTTGTGTTCTACATGAACTACAGAGTGAACTGGCACCTCACCTCTGTGTGCCCTGTTCAATCACAGCATCACCTCAGGCTTTGTCCCTACCAAATGGCGCACTGGTACAGTCATCATTCTCCACAAAGGAGGAGTGACTACAGACCCTGGGAACTATCGCCCCATTAGCCTGTCGAGTGTGATATGCAAAGCTATAGAACACATCATCATGGAACTAATAAACAAGGATATAGGGAATCTCCGAACTCAGGATCCCACACAGTTTGGTTTTGTGAAGGGCAGATCATGCCTGCGCAATCTGGTTGACTTTTTTGAGTCAATCACCAGAGCTGTGGATGAAGGCAAGGTGGTTCATACAGCCTACCTACATCTGGCCAAGGACATTGATACCATTTCCCACTCAGGAATTATAGAGAAACTCACTAAGCTAGGCATCAACCCCTATATCACTAGGTGCATTGCAAACTGGCACAGAGGTAGAACCAACAGTGTGAAAGTAGCTGACTCCAAGTCAGACTGATGGCCAGTCATGAGTGGAGTCCCACAGGGTTTGGTCCTGGGTCCTCTCCTCTTTGGTTTCTACTTCTCTGAAGTCCAGACCAACACGAAGCGACTCTGGCTGACAAAGTTCACAGGCGATTGCAAGTTGGGAGCTATTATTAACTTCCCAAGTGATGTTGACATCCTACAGAAATGCCTCACTGAGACCAACAACTGGTGTCAGAACCATGGCCTTAAGCTCAATGCCAAAAAATGTGTCATCATCCCTTTTGGGAAAAACACGGTTCCCATGAATTACCACATTGATGGTAGTCCACTGAACACAGAAGGCGTTATAAGAGATCTGGGAGCACAGGTTGACAGCAACCACTCCTATGACCACCACATTGCCACTGTGGTCAGAAAGTCCTTCTATGTGGCACATCTCATTACTAAGGGGGTTGCATCCAGGAAAAAAGAGGTCATTGTCTCCCTCTACATTTCCCTCATTAGGCCAATCATCGAGTACAATGCCCCATTTGGCATGTACCTCACTAAACACCTGCAACAACTAGAGAGGCTGCAAAAGTACCTCACAAAGAGGATCCTAGACCTTAAACATTCATCTTATATGGACAGACTCAAAAAACTCCAACTATTCCTGGTCTCATGTCACCTACTTAGACGCAATCTCTGCTTGACTTACAAAGCCATGTCTGACCAAGCTCTGTTAGAAATGCTACATCTAAGGAAATCCCAATCCCTCCACACCACACACTCCAGAGACCTCAACCTCATTACCACAATCAACAGAACATGTTGGAGGGACAGGTTCATAACCCAGAGACTGCCCAAGCTATGGTATAGACTTCCCATACATGTCAAGCAGAGCACCTCACTGGCCCTCTTCAAGAGAAATCTTGATGAGTGGATGGGAAATAGAAAATTCACCCCAGGGATCACTCTAGTTGCTTTACTTGACAGAGGCACTGGGAACTAAGGTCGGGTGGCATGATGCCAGGGTAATCCTATGGACTAGGCTTGTAAAGGCTCCAGAGCCATTAGCCTAGTACACACTTATGAACCTATATTTACACAATCCCCAGTGGAACATTCTTGCCTCATTATTATGCCTTTCAGTATAAATTCCTTCTGCCATTAATATGTCACATCAGGCAACAAGTGCAACTGTTTCCAATTCTGTTTTACAAAACCTACATTTGTCTGTTTCTCCCACATGTTCAATGGACTTTGTAAACCAACATGTACATAGTCCACTGTCTTGGGCAGCCAGTAATAACATTTCATCTTTTGGTTTGAATTTGCTTCTCCTTAACCATTCCTGCATTTAATCCTGATCAACATAAGGTTGTACCAGGAGTTTTCTATACTTGCAACTATATTTATACATTTTCCACATTTCTTGCCTTCTCATCTGATCCTTCACTTATATTTTTTCTTTTGTTTTTTGGCACATTCACTTGTCTGATTTTTATTTACTTCTGGTTTGATCTCCATTCCCACTTGACGCCGATATGCTTCTGCTAGACTAAGCAGGAAAGTCATCTTAGATTTATTCTCATCATGTTTCAAAACTTTCACTATGTTTGGGCCTTTTGAGGTCAACAGACATGTAGGCAGTCCCACGATTGCAGGTCTATACATGTAATCAATTTCAAGGAGGCCCATATCTCCTTTGGAATGGGGAATATATAATCTCGGTATGCACTGATTTTTATAAATCATTTGATGAGCATGAAGCATCCTTCTTGTTTTCCTGTCCAAACTATCCAACATCTTTTGGGGCCAGTCAATTACTCCAGAACTGTAAGTTAGGACAGGAAGAGTAAATTAGTTTATATCTTGAACTTTGTTCCTAGGTGTCAATGCTGTTTCCTGGATTAATTTAAGTATTCTAAAATATTCCTTACTGAGATTTATTCACATTTGTTCATGTTTTATTGTTGATCCTTCATCAGTTCCCAAATATTTATTCACTCCCTCTTGCTCAAGTTATTTTATGTCACATTATTGTCCCAAACTGATGCTAGGTTTTGAGCCAGTAATGGCTTTAAGCTCTGGCATACACTCAAAAATGCCCCAATTGTTTGAGATGATGTTTTTCACTCTATTAATTCTCATACCGTAGGTTGTAGTACACCTTCTCTTCTCTGTACTGAAACATTAGAATGCATATTCTCCACCAAAATAAGGTCTAGCTGTATCACTCATATCTCTTAGAACTTCCACGTTTACCCCTTCCAAGAATTCACTATCGTAACTTCTTTCTTTAAATTCTTTGATCATTTCATCCATCTGTTCAATGTATATCTCATCACTGGTATTCAGTCTACTTACTCATAGCAACTGACTTCAAGCTATACCTCTAAATGTATGGGGGCATGCATACAACACTGATGTGTATACCTATTCACTTGGGTGTCCTTCTTATATATAGATGTACTGATGTTGTCATTTGACTTAACTAATTTGACAGCCAGTAAGCAAATGTCAGTGGCAGAAAAGGTAGATTTAAATTTAAGAAAGGTAGTGGTGCTATCCAAATAGTCTAGGCTAGTCAACTCACATTCATTACCCCTCTAGACATACCTCTCAACCATACCGAATTTGCCATTTTTTTGCCGATTTTGAGGTTCAAAAAATGGGGTGCCATGATTCCCGAGTGGCACCCCTTCATTTCTGAATTTCCCGGCTTTGTTTTTTTAAAAAAAACTTTTACAGCTGATGTCATCGTGTGCAGAGGGATGCGCAATGATGTCAGTGATGTCAGCTTGTGAACAGCCTGCCAGAATTAGCTCTGCTGTACACAGTATGCTGCATGTGAGCAATTTTAAATCAAGAACTAGCGGTTCTTTTTGTGATCCGACTGATCCTGTTTAAGTTGCAACCATGCATTCAAGCTGAGCCGGGAGGCGAGCTTTTCTGCAAGGATCTGTATGGTCAGTGTGTGTGAGCCAGCCCAGCCGGGGATCCAGGTACTACTGTGTATGAAGCATTGGAGCATCAGCTTTTCTTTCGTTTTCAGCTGCAAGGACCAGGTACTGTGTGTGTGTGTGTGTGTGTGTGTGTGTGTGTGTGTGTGTGTGTGTGTGTGTGTGTGTGTGTGTGTGCGCACTTGTATATATGTGCATGTCTTTCTCTCTCTGTCTGTAACATGCCATCTTAGAACTGTTTGGGAATTTATTTTCAGACCTATAAAGGCACTGTTAGTCTAGTAGGTTAGCAGAACCCTAAACTCCACCCAGTTAGAAGCTATAGCTAGCAAGCATGAATATCATGGCTGAAATTTTATTCATTGCTCAGTGTGAGTGGTACTCAGTATGTAGCACAGGCAGAAAAGCTAGAGCGGCATTTAAACTTAACATTTAGCCAGTGACGCATCCAAAGCTTCTCACAAGTGATAGAAACTGGTAACAAGGCATGGGATTTTTCAAGGGGGAAATCTAATTTGTAAACAAACTGACTTCATAAAGTGCTATAAAATCTACGCTGGTTTCAAAGTTTATTGATGCCTGACTAACTAAAAATCACAATGTTTTCTAAAGCTACTTCATTAATTTGTGGTCTAGTATTCATTAGGACAGCTAGCCTCTGTAGCCTACTTACAGCTCAGCCTCTGTCATGATAATATAAAACTAGCCTGCGTGATTTTTAACATGGGTGCTCTATTTGGGTGATATAATCACACTGTTACTTCCATATTTAGTGCTGCAGATCTGTGTCTCATCAGACAATCAAAAAAAAGAAAAAAAAAACATGCATACATGTATATATGCACAACTCTGAAATGCATGTACTTATAGTTATCTCTTTGCAAGTTATTTTTGGCTTGTATCAACTGTTAGGGTTCTTTCCATTATGATTTGGGTTGAATGTTCAATTGAAGTCTCCAGGGAAATCAAGAAAATAAGCAAATACATGTTTGATTCCACTGAGAGTTTGCAATATGGTTGAAATCATCACAGTATGTGGTAATAATAGAACTGTATAGTGTACAGTAAATATAAACTGGTCTGTGGAGAGGAATAATGAAGTAATTAGATGGACTATTGTAAGCACCTGTGACACCGATTAGTGATAGCTTACTTCAGCTATGTTTTTAAGCACTGCAGTAAATATGCCATCAACAATGTCTCTTTCAAAAACACTGAGAATGAATTGGGCACACTGATCTTACTGCATCAATAAGTTTAAACTATGAATGGTGTACTTTGTAAGACCATTGCATTATCTAGCTTTTACAGCCTGCTTTGTATACACAAAACTGTAATAAATTAGATTCCTTTTATCCGTTAGTGCTAATACAGTTTTAATTAGCAGCACTTGATTTACAGTTTACTAGCTAGCAGCTAATATGTCTTTTATGGGCATAGATGCTGTAACACTGTATGACACTTGAAAGGAACACTGTTTTTCATACTTCTATCCATTACTTTTTTGATTAAATTTCAGGTTTTCATACTAGGAAAATTTTCTAACTATAATAACTCAAGAAATATAAGCATGTTTTGAAGTGATATGAACTACCACTGCTGCATTCTTTTTGAATAGTGCTTTATATATAAATGCATACATGCCTGAACATTTCCACTTATTTATTAATATTTCCTTACCAGGAAAGTCTGACTGGGTAGAAGTCCATATGTATCTACACTTTCTACTACATAGTCTGTACTTTTTCTTTAAAATTAAATGAAGTGCAACAGAAATTAATGTAAACATATATTGCTGGGGTGTCATGTGTTAAGATCAAGTCTAAAATGTCATGTTTTTAATTAAGATATACTAGGTCACTGCATACCAAATGATTCTCTGGGGCCATGTTTTGGTTGTCTATTCTTCAGTTTGCATTTGAAAGTTGATATCCCACAATTCCATCAAAGTGGGTGGGGTTCTATAATTATGTATGCAAATTTTATGTTAATTAGCATACAGATTTGTACCTATTTTTCATGGGCCTTTTTCCAGATTGTTGATGTTTCAGGTTGAGAGGTATGCCTCTAGATAAAAAAAACATCATCCACAAATTGCTTCTAAAAGGCGACATTGAACCTGAATTCTTATGGTGCATCAAACACAAACTGTTCTTCCCACTGATGTAAAGTAAGGTTTGCATAGGTGTTTGCAACTGGTGTGGCCTTTGGTACACTAGAAATTTGGAGGTATAACTGTTCAATAAATGTGAACAAATTGTTAGTCAGTACTAACTAGTAATTCACAAAGGGCTGGATTCACGAAGGCTTGCACGGAGTCTAAGAGTAGAGTAAGACTCCATGCTGCCTACATGTCCACTGAGCGATCCAGGAACAGCCGGTAGGGGTGTGCAACAGAGCTCCTAAAATGACTCTTACACGGACAGGGCTAGGATATGCAAATTACCTCAATTGCAGGTGAAAGCTATGCAAATGAGGTAAATTTGTGATCCAGGAATCCCGAACCTGTCCGAATAAGAGTAGTGTTATTTGCAGAAATGTACTCCGTTGACAACTGAGCACGGTTCTGCGAACAGCAAAACGGAGCCGAGACAGCTCCAAAAAAAGGATGCATCCAGTTGAGGAAGCATGCCAATGGTCAAAAATATGGCCATTGGCAATGTTCACCGATACAAAATTAAAATAAAATATTTATTTTTTTTATTCCGATCGCCGATGTTTAAGCATAGCGCAGAGCTGTGCAAATGCGCAGCACTTTAAAAACCAGAAAACCAATAATTAAAATCCACAAATGTGGATTTTATAGTAATCCCTAATATACAATGCAAGGGAATGGCAGTCCGAAGACAACATGGCTACAGAGTTGAGGTTGCTAAGGGGGGAAGCTCAGTCTAAGAGATGTAACCAAGCATTAGTAGGCAATCCTATGCAAATGAGGGTAAGGATAGCGAATCCCATGTTTACATAGCAAAAGAGCACAGTCAGTGGAGTGTAGGAGTAGGATAAGGGGAGTATCAGAGTAGAAGATAGGTGACATCATGAGGGGGGTATGTCTGAAAGAAGTGAAGCTCATTGGAGTAGAGTGGCATGTGTCTGCTGTCAGTTACTCATCACTGGAAGAGGTGTGTCAAAAGGTACCTTAGCTAAAGGCAAGAAATTGAAGGTGTATGCCGTGAACAACACTAAAGTTTCTTGTAGAAATGCCTGCAACGTGTATGTGCATGTGTGCATGCCTGCAAAACTGAGTAAGCCTGCGTGATGTGTGTGTGCCTGTGTGCGCACGTTTAAGCTGGAGTAAGCAAGTGTAAGGTTGTTGAAACCTGTGTAAGCGTGTTTGCACCTGTGTGCGCACGTTTTAGCAAGAATAAGCAAGTTGTAGTCCGTGTAAGCATGTGTACGCGCATGTGAGCTGGTGTGCGCGTGTTTGCGCTTTTGTGCGCGGCACTGCCCCCCTGAGGAAACAGAAAGGGAAAAGGAAGCACAACAAATAGTAGGAAGTTAACCAGGGAGTACTAGCAGAGCTAGCAGGTGAAAACAATCAGAATCAGGCAATTACACAGGCAGTACACTAGCCCAGCCCAGCTCTTAAAACTCAGCAAACAACTTTCCACTATGTTTTTCTCAGAGACATTGCAACACTGCAGTAAGCTAATAGAAGTTAAAACTGAAAAAGCTTTACTGAGACAAAGAAATGTTAGGGGCTGCCATTGCTGTTATAAGGCAACATGTGCAACATGCTGAGGGTGGTGACAATGCAAATGCTGTTGAGCAACCCACAGTGAGGAGACAGAGAAGAGTGTACAGGCCCAGGGTAACCTACCAGGGGCTACATGAGCTGGAGATAGTGGAGCGCTATAGAGTGGACAGAGACCTCATGCAGCAAATTGTTGAGCTATGCAGGCCATGCCTCACACACAGAACCAACAGAGGGGAACCAATCCCAGTGGAAACCAAGGTATGTGTTGGCCTAAGAATACTAGCAACAGGTACCTTCCAGAGACCAACTGGTGATATGATGTGGATTTCACAGGCATCAGTGTCCAGGGTACTGCACCAGTTCCTGAATGCCATGTCAGCACATGTCGGTGATCATGTATATTTCCCCAAATCCTGTGAGGTATTGGCCAGCAATATGCATCTCTTCCAGCAAATAGCAGAATACCCTGAGGTAGTGGGTGCAATAGACTGCACGCACATATGCATTAAAGCACCAGCTGGTGAGCAGGGTAAGGTCTACTATAACTGCAAGGATTTCCCCTCCATCAACTGCCAGGTCGTGTGTGATGCCCAGGGCATAATAATGAATGTGAGTGCTGGCTGCCCTGGAAGCTACCATGACTCCCATATCTGGCATCTGACACAGCTGTACCAGACATTTGCCAATGGGGACATCCCTCATGGTCACCTAGTGGAGGATGCTGGATATGTACTCAAGCCATGGCTGATGACACCCATCAGAAATGCACACACACCTGAACAGGAACGCCATAATGAGGCACACGCACAAACACAAAATGTAATCAAGTGTGTGTTTGGGCTGCTCAAGTCATGGTTCCAGTGCCTGGACACATCTGGTGGAGCCTTGCAGTACTCACCAACTACATGTACCCAAATAGTCATGGTATGTGCTATGCTACATAATATGATCCTGTGAAAACAGCTGCAGCAGGAGCAGCATAGGTCTGGGCCAAACCGCCCCCCACCATTGCCAAGGCCATCACAGGCAGAGTGTGACTCAGAGGAGGAACTACCTGAGCCTGCCTCAGTAGGCAGAAGGAGGTGTGCCCAGTATGCTTTGGCCTTGGCAAAGAGGCAACGCATAGCATATATACTGGCTCAGTAGGAACCCTGGAACTGATACCTCTCTCTGACTCTCACATATAGTTAAAGGGATGCCTAACTTGACACTAGCTGTTAACAAACATGTATAAGGAGTGTAATATGTGCATCCGAGATAGGCAGCCCTGCAGCACCACCTGAGGCATGATTGCCATGTGTCAAGCAATATAAAGCAGTGCTAAACAGCTCTTACCACTATTTAGTATATGTAAACAAAATTGCACACACTAAGTAGCACAACTTATGGCAATGTTGAGCAATATTGGGCACCGTTCAGCAATGTTGGTTAACATTGAGCAATGTTGTGCAAGTTTGGTCAAAGTTGGGCATAGTTCAGCAAAAACAGGTAAACATGGTCATATTTGCTTCACTGTTCCTGAAGCAGTCTGTTCTACCCAGTATGAAAATATGAAGCAGTGACAGTCCTCAAACCCAGGATACTGTGCACTATAGTCATAGTATTGAACCACTAATCCATGACAGTATGTCAGTGATCAGCTTGTATGAAGAAATGCTGATAAGTCTATGCAAAGTATCTCATGGAAACCCTGGAGGCACAGCATAATCCCTGTCGAGTTAAGACACAAAGGAGAGCCCTGCAGTAAGAATAGAACCTGATTTTCAACACACATATAGTATAAATGTTAATATTGGTAATGTTCACACACATCAACAAATGTAGTGGACCTCAGACAGCAACATACTGAAAGGTCACACTGGGCATGCTCACACACTTGAATAAATGAGACAAATGTCAGGCAACAAAACACTGAAAGGCCAAACTGGGCATGCTCACACACATAGGCCATGTCTGCGTACAGCAGTGGGCCACACATATCCGGCAGTTGCATGTGTTAACCCAGGAACTTCTCACTATTCACCAATCCACCTTGTGCACACAGTTATATGACAACAGACACATATATAATATAGTGGAACCCTGCCATAATCAAATATGTTCTGCAGATACTTAGGTTGTTCATAGAAAGTGGGAAAGCAAAGAAGAAACAAAACCTGCAATCAGTATCATCAATAAACAATGTGCATCCCGAACATTATCATAGGTTCAGAGGTTGATACTAGGCTATCTGCCCTAAGGCATGTATAAGCCTAGCCAGAGTGTGTTTGGCTTTCGCAACCCTGTTAGATTAGTAGACTGTGCCTGTGAATAGTAGGTCACACAAGATAGCCCACTTATGTTTAGTTTATTGTGCCTCTGTCTAGGAGGGACCCAGAAGATATCCCAGGGCTAAACATACGATCACCCATCCACTTGTCAAGATGTCTCCTGTAGGTGGTCAGTGGTGGTCTCTGCATATCCGGGACAGGGATCTCATTCCAGAGTGAGTGGAGCCTCTGGGATAGGAATCTGCCCCTCCAGCATGTCCTGTTAATATCAGTGCTGAGGTTTACGTCCCTGGAGCGTGTGGCTCTAAGGGATTTGGATATCCTGAGGTGGAGCATATCCATTAATTCTGGGATGGACATGGCTTTAAACAACAGGCACAGATCGTAACCAAGTAGGCGGTAAGCGACTGAGTAGAGCTGGGGTTGCCATAGCCAAACTGCGCAGGGCATCTGTGTGAGTCCCTAGATCTACTTGGTGAGGTACTTTTGTGGCCATTACAGTTGCTGCAGGTGTCGGGTAAGGTACATCCGAAATGGGGCATTGTATCCAAGCATGGGCCTGATGAGTATAGGGGCACAATGACCCCACTTGATCGAGATGTGAAACCTTATGGGATAAGGTGGGCTATATAAAAGGTCTGTCTAACCATATTGGCAACGTGATTGTCAAAGGCGAGAGTACTAACTACTCGTGTCCCCAAATCCCTAATAACACCCACCGTACGTGATGGATTATCACTTATGTGGTAATGTGTGGACACGTTGTTATTCCCAACGTGGATGAATATGCATCTAATGGCAATTAGCTGTAGGCCATGGCTCTGGCACCAGTTATCCATCTCTGTGAGACCCTTTTTGAGGATGCTTGTGCCAGCTGGAGAGTTGATTATGGCACCCAATTTGCAGTCATCTGCGAACATGGTCAGCCATATTCCTCGTGTGTTAGCCTGTACATCTGAGAAATATATACTGAACAAGAGTGGTCCCAGGACTGAGCCTTGTGGGATGCCATGTGTAACTGGTGTATAGTCAGACATGGCACCTGCAATACTGACCATGTGGGTGCTATCCATGATCCAGTTAGCAATCCATCTTGTGAAATATGTGTTGATATCGAAGCCGGTGAGCTTATGTATAATGCCCGAGGGGGGTATTGTGTTGAACTGTTTTGCGAGCTCCAGGTAGGCTGTGTGGACAACCTTCTCTATGTCTATTGACCTGGTAACTGTTTAAAAAAGTTGAACAGGTTCAAGAGGCAAGATCTGCCCACAACAAAGCCGAATTGTGTAGGATCCAGTGTCTGTAGGTTCCCGATGTCTATGTGTATGGGTTCCATGACGATATGCTGCATAGCTTTTCAGACCAGGCTAGTTAGGTTTATAGGGCGATATTGTCCAGTGTCCCTTGTGGCACCACCTCTGTGGAGCGGGAACACTGTTGCTGTACACCATTCCTTGGGTACATATCCTGTAGTAACTCTGATATTGAACAGTGACTTAATGTGAGTGTTAAGTTCATCATGAAGCTCATGTAAGATGCAGGCTGGGACACCGTCCGGTCCCATTGATGCTGTGTTGTCTGCTTTGAAGAGGGCAGCACTCACCTGTTCATCTGTGATGTCAGGAAGACTACACCCTGTTGGATGCACATTTGCACTTTAGGGGGGATGGGGGAGAACATTTGCACTGAACCTGTTTGCCAGGATGTTGGCAATGTCAGTGGGTTCAGTGTATGTTTTGTCATTATGCAGTAACTCACAGCATATCTGGGAGTATCCTAGGTTCCTGACATAACTAAAGAAGGCCTTGTGATTGTCTTTAGTGTCTGTTGCAAGTTTCCATTAGAAGCGGGCCTTAGATGAATTAATGAGTGATCGTAGCTTTTTGCTAGTACTGATCAGAGATGCCTTCCCTTTTTGGGATTGTGCTCTATCATGTAGTAGCCTCCTCCATTCATTGTATAGCTTATTAATGGCCGTGGTCCACCAGACAGGTCCTCTGCCTTTGGAGGAGTGAGTCTTGTTGTTATTTGGGATAGCACGATCCATGCATTCCAGTAGGTGTCCATAGAATGCATTTGTAAAGGATTCAGTGGTCTGAGACGTATTTACCACTGTCCCAGGGTCTTTGATGGATACCACCTCGGTTTGTAGAAGTGTGACATTTGCTTTTGAGAAGTTCTTCACCAAGATTACCTAGGATGGGTGTGTGGGTGGGATATGTTTGTCCAGTGAGATAAATGTATGGTCTGACCTTACCAATGAGGGGTATACCTCTGGTGTGGAACATAGAATCCCCATGTTGGTGATGATCATGTCCCATATGTTTTCCCCTCTTGTGGGTGTGGTGACAAGTTGTGCCATAGCATTTGAGTCTATAAATCCTAGCAACTGTTGTGCGAGGGTGTTGGTGCTTGAGTAGTATTCCCAGTCAATGTTTGTGTATTTGAAGTCACCCAATATAATGGTGTTTGGAGAGACCTTCATATTCTCCAGTGTTCCCAGGAATACCGAGTGGTGTTCCTGAGTTTGGGGGGGTGGTCTGTAGCAGTCTACAAACTGAAAGGCAGTTTGGGCCACTGTTAGTTGCACATGTATGGTCTCCGATGCTTTGTGTAATGCTACTAACCTGGAGGTGTGTGTATGTGTGATGTATATGGATACTCCCACTATTTTTGTTGGCCGGTCCGAGTCTTGTGTCCGAAAAGCATGGTATGAAGTAAAACCTGGTAGTGCTGGTGTGCTTTTGGGAGCCTGAACCAGGTGTCTGTTACTGCACAAATATCGACAGTCTCCATACTGAGGAGAGTCCTGAGTGTGTGCATTCTGAGGGTTAGACATCTGTTGTTGAGCAGCATTACCCTTAGTTTCTTTTACCTTGTAACGTCTATGGAGGTGGGTTTGTCTTCTGAGCCTCGCTTAAAAAAGCCACTATGGGGGTGGCAAGAGCCTTAGCCAGTATTTGAAAGTCTAGGGGGGACAGGTGCAAGCTGTTCATAGCGAAGCTACGTGGCATGTCGAGCATGTTATCCCAGGCTGACAGACACTGGATCCCCTTTGAATGACACCAATATGTTAGCCAACTGTTAAAAGTGATCAGTTTGTCTGTATACTGTGACATCATTCTTGGTGATGGTAAGATGCTACACAAGGTCAGGGTCATACTGGCCTGGGCTACATGATCAGAGAGCTCCTCTATGTCTCCTGTCGTGTAGTCCAGGGAGGAACGTCTGAGGGTTTTCACACCAGCATGGACAATGATGGAGCCATATTTGTACTTGCTTTGGAGTGACCTGAGTGCATGTGTTATGTGGCAGACCCTGGCACCTGACAGACAGCTCAAAGTGACCTTCTCCTTGTTCAGCCTGGTGAGTGGGGCGTCAGTTTGTCTGACAATAAGAGTCACCTATTACAAGTGTATTAGGTGTGTTGTTTAGTCCTAAGGGCAGTGACTGTGTGGCACACTGACTTTATGAACTATGTGATATGTGGGTATTGTTGTGGGGTAGCAGTTGTTTGGGTGTCTGTTTGGATGTCTCTGCTGCTTAGGCAGAGTTTATTTAGAGCCTCTGAGTATGTTTTTGTATGGTAATGTATTTGGTTTGCTGTCGCTCTAGGTCTATGTGAGACTGGATTTGTGGTGTGTGTGGTTACCTTCACCACCTGATAGACTGTGCCAGTCACGCGTCAAGAGAGCTCAGCCTCCTGTTTGTCTATATAGTTGCATCTTTCACATATATCTGAGTTTGTTGAGAGGAGGACAGGGTTGTCTGTGTACATAAGGCAGTTGTAACATTGCATCAAAATTCCAATATGCATCAGCTGGACTGGAGAGTACACACAAAACCGACCTTTGGACATGCCAGGATATTATGATTACATACTCTGTTGACTGATCACAAAGGATCAGTAGTGTGTTAAGTGTTTAAAAGAGTATAATAGGGGTTTAGTGGTCAGGTTTGTCAGTGTTTTGGAAAGATTATCTGCGAAGGAGTACAGACAGAACCATGACACCTCCTTCAGCTATGTCATAAATAGCAATGTACACTCATATATGTCCTGAGTCAGGGCCATCTGTACATGACTGACAATGCTGACATCCTGTCAGACAGGCCCATACATACATACCCGCCTCCCACTGACAAAAGGCCCTATCATCATACCAGGAGATATCACATGTAGAATGGGTAAACAGCTCCTCCCAAAGCTGAAAAAATGGCATCACTTGGATAACATTGTTTCCCCATATGTGTCATAAGTGAACTACAGAACAAACAGACCCTGCACCTGAACAGTCTGTTGAGCCTAACCCTCTCTACAGGATCTTAAACTGTTGAATGTGTTACAGCAACATATGGCACACCCCACAAGTGTTGGTGCACAACAGACCATGGGAACTATAGTCCTATAAGCCTATGAAGTCTGAACTGCTAGGCCATGGAGTCCATCATGATTGCAGTCAGAAACAGAGCTATTGGAAGCCGACAAACACACAACCCAACCAACTGTGGTATGTTAATGGGCAGATCATGTTTCCCAAACCTGCTAGACTGTTTTCAAGGCAGCCACCCAGGACATACATCACTGAAAGGAGCTACACATGTCCCACATAGACTTTGAATAGCCCTTTATCAACATCCCAGACACATGTCGTATCCACAAAACCAACAATCTTTGCATAAATATGTATTGTCATATGAAGGAATGGCAATTTGTCCACAGATAGATCACACAAGCTAAGAATTGTGAAGACTTGTTCAAGCTGTTAACACTTGCTGACCCACATGGTTCATTCCTGGGATTGTATAAAACAAAGTGCACACACATTACCCTGTCCAGTCTGATGATGTCAGCATCCTACAAATATAGCAGGAGAATATAAACCAGCCAGTAAAGCATATAGCGCATCGTGTTAATGCATATTTCTCTAGTATCATAACATAGTTAGGTAGGGGTTTGAATCCTGCAATTCCTATGTGTGTGTGTGATTTCCTTTGAGAGGAGTGGCCTTTTGGAGACTGTGAAAACACATTAAAAGAGGTGAATTCCTCTTTGGCAAGTCTGATGATATCAGTATCCCACAAATATTGCGGTGGAAATGAAAACTCCCAGTAAAGCATGTAGCGCGTTGTGTTAATGCATATTTCTGAAGTATCATAACATAGATAGGTAGGGGTTTGAATCCTGCAATTGCTGAATGTGCGTGTGTGACACTGTTGATCAATGAGTTGTGGGTTTTGCTTTTACTACTGTATGACATATCAGTAAAACAACAGTATGTGCATTGCACACTTCAGGTATCTGTGTGGCAAATACACATATGTACATATGACCTCAATTGGTAACTGTGTGGCCAAGACATATATGTACATGTGACCTCAATCACTTCATAGGTGTGAAGCCAGCTTTCAACACGAATATATCTGTTACCATTGACAGTTGGTGCTGCTGCTTCTCAGACTGTAGGTCACATATGTATGTATGTGACAAGTCCAGCCACTGTAGTGATCTGTGACCTAGGTCATCTGTGTCACACACACACACGCATGACAGCTTCTATAGAATAGTGTGAGTGAGGGTTTATGCCTGCGGCATATGTCAGACATGTTCAAACACTACACAGTCTGTCAATAATGGGCATTCATTATAGGTGTACAACAACTCCGTGGATATGCATACATACCCCTTATTGCTTATGTGATACGCTGAGGGACATCAGCATACCTTTGGGAATGTGAATATCAAAGGACAGATGACATCACATGTGGCTGTATGTACACATCGGTACCCATGCAACATGTTGTGGGCTACTACCAATGTGGTACTGTCAGGATACTATGTATAGTAAATGTGGATGACTATGCTATAGTTGGCTCATAGCTTCACAGCATGGGTTTGTCAACAGGTATCAGTTTGTATGATACCCTTGTGGAGGATAAGTGTCTAATCCAGAGAATGCATTGTAGGCCACTGTATGCATTACCAGATGTGAACGGACATATCCCTAGTGTGTCTGCTTGTACCTAGGATGGCCACATGCCAAACAGGAGTGGTCACGGGAATGTGTGCCGGTCAATACCACTGGTAACTGGTATAGCACAGTACTAGAATAATTCAAATGCTACTGTGTATCCTACAGCTGTGTGTCAGTTGTCAAGACATCATCTAACGATTGGTTAAAATCAGGCTGTTGAGGTTATGTACACTACCAGAATGCAAACCAATGAACGATATTAACAGTATCACCCACAGCATAGTGTCATACCATGTCATACACATGTGTACCCAAGTTGTGACATATGTGTAGTAAAATGCATACTGGACACCAATAGGAAATATGAAATGTTAACACTGTGTAATACAGGGCATGTCACCCTTTCCATGTGTCCACCATGCACGTACATGCAGGCAGTGCACCTCCACCATGTTCACAAATGTACACCTTGAAATCTGTACTGCACACATCACACACGTAACGTCCACTCACCAACACATGCTGCCAGTACCACACACATCAGCCAAGTGGCACATG
This sequence comes from Protopterus annectens, assembly GCF_019279795.1. Taxonomy (NCBI): domain Eukaryota; kingdom Metazoa; phylum Chordata; order Ceratodontiformes; family Protopteridae; genus Protopterus; species Protopterus annectens. Next base: position 311,189,588 of record NC_056725.1, on the reverse strand, counting down.
GGTGGACAATCCATGTTTGGAATTAACACTGGTGTAAACAATACTACATTGATAATCATAGCTTTGATGCATCATGCCTGCTCAGATATATCTACAATGATATCATTACACTTTACTATTGACAACATGCTAACATTGCTACACTGCTATTAGGTCACTCTGTGCATCAGCACCATGTTAGCCTGTTCCTGCATCAATGCCACAGATGACAGGAGGTGGCACAGTTTCATCATATGCACAGGGTGTGTTATTGGTTTGCCAGAGCCTGACAATGACCCATCCAATCAATAATGTATGTGTGTGTGTGTGTGTGTGTGTGTGTGTGTGTGTGTGTGTGTGTGTGTGTGTGTGTGTGTGTGTGTGTGTGTGTGAGGAACAACAGTACAGTATGGGTCAGTGTTGATATAATGTGTGTGTGTATGTGTTAGCCCTAGGTGTTGGTTTTATGTGTGTGTCTGCATGCACACAGTTCCCCCTTGTGGCTGCCAAATACAGGAGGTTGTGGGACAGCCACAGACTGTACCTGCCAGGCTGTACAGATCACTGTCTCCAGCCACAGACACAGTACCTGTGCCTGGCAGGGGTGACACGGACAGTATCAGGTACTAAGCCAGACTGGGTACTATCGTCAGAGGCAGAGGGATGTTGACTGGACCCATGTCCCTGCTGGGACTGGCCAGAGCCACATACACGTGGTCATCTTGGATGGTCTACCGACAGCCCAGCCACAACATTGCTGGGGCTGGTACTACCACTACGGGAGCGGCTGAGACTTGTGTGTCATCTGCGATGACTGCCAGCTGATGATGTTGCTGGCATACATCCACATCAACGTCTCAGCCATCCTGCACTGTCCTGGCACATGTACATTACATTGTGGAGGACATCTAGTGTCTCCCCCAATGTCTATCAATGACATCGGTGTAATTACGGATGGCACCAAAAAGGTCACGGATGCTGTCATTGATAACGGTGTTATGAGCCCTCTGTGCCCTTTAGTCCCTGCCTGGTGTACCGTTCCATACGTGTCTGTGCTTGCATTACAGCCCGGAACATACCTGAGGTTGTGATACCTGTGCGGGCACGTCTGCCAGGGGCATTAAGACCAGTGGTGCTCCCACGAGAACCCCTGGACATATGCCTATGTGGTACCGTTCCGGGTGTCTGGGCATGGCTGCTGTGTGGGGTTGCATGTGCCATAGATACCACACTGTCACTGTCAATGCCTACCGTATGCTGTTCCTCACCTAAGGCCATTGGTGTTGAGGGATGTATTGGCAGTTTGTATGTGCGCATAGATGGGGTGGAAAGCTGTGTACTGTCGATTGGCGGACCAATGACAGACCCTATCAAACCTGCCTGTGCCACAACACATGTATCATCATGTTCACTATTTGTGGCAGTGACTTCAGGTTCCCTGCTGCACTCATCCAACAATACCTCAGCACCTGTGAAAGGGAGACAGGAAACACACTTTACCATCTGTACAGGATGTTAGCACACATGCACACATGCACACATACACACATGAACACATGCACACATGAACACATGCACACATGCACACATGCACACATGCACACATGCACACATGAACACATGCACACATGCACACATGCACACATGAACACATGCACACATGCACACATGAACACATGCACACATGCACACATGCACACATGAACACATGCACACATGCACACATGCACACATGAACACATGCAAACATGCACACATGAACACATGAACACATGCACACATGAACACATGAACGCATGAACACATGCACACATGCACACATGCACACATGCACACATGAACACATGCACACATGCACACATGAACACATGGACACATTCACACATGCACACATGCACACATGAACGCATGCACACATGCACACATGGACACATGCACACATGCACACAAATACACTACTCAGTCAAGTTCACACACACATACACACACACACACACACACACACACACCAACAGCAATATGGAACATGTTCATTAGTGGTTGATGGTGGAGTACAGTATCACAAGCCAAAGAGTCCTATCACACGTGTCAGCATGCAGGATGCGTGTTGCTCAACAGCATGCAGTGCGAGTGTAGAGAGTCCTTATTGATAACAGTATACATGTCATTGATGCATGTGTGTTGTTCAATGATTGGCCTCACCCTGGAACACAATGTGTACATGGACACAACATTGCAGTGCAAGTCTGAAATGCTTTCCAATGTCCTGTGCACCATCACTCATAGGTATACATACCATGGCTGGATGCACACAACTGTCAGGTGTATAACAATGAATGCTATGTGTACTACTGTAGTTACTGTAACTGGATGTAGTGTAGTACCATGAGCCATCATCAGGCAGCATCATGTGGTCACTCAAGGCCACTAATGTATGTCACACTGGCAAATATCTTGCTGTACCTGACCTGCACCACTTAGGCTACATTTACCATTTCACAGCCAGTTGTTACATGGGCATGTCAGGTGTTCAATAGGGAGCATTGCCTAACATGACTGTGTTGTGTGTTGACTCATGTCACACCACCCCATGATAGGCCTCTACCCCTCAGATATAGTATGTGTGTTATGTTGATGACATTTGGGATACTGGCGTATGACCTTACAGCATGTGTCTACATATGCCATGTGTATCATATTAACACATACTGCATATGACAAAGTGGTGTATGTTGTGTGCATGTGTATTGACTCTGCCTATACAATGTCCACTACAGTGTACCCCAATTGTTTGGGATGCTCTGTGTATTGCATGTGTTTGAGGCAGCTACTCATGTTACTGGGATGTGAATAGTCCCACAGAGAATATGCAGAGCATGCACTATGTGTAGGTGTTTAAAATGTGTATATGGCCTACAACTCTCCTATGACATGCACATGTTATATGCTGTATTAAATGTAGAACACTCACCAGCATGGGTCTGCTGTCTTGCTATCACACCAGAGGGACCTGCAAGGATATGAAACAGGTTGTCAGTGAAAAAACTATGGCATTGCTGCTGTGAGTTTGCAATTTTATAGTAGTACATGAGGTGACAGTCACAGGCATACAGATAATGTCCCAAATTATCAGTATTGCATGACACCAGGTTCCACATCTTCTGCATACACAGTACACATCTGATAAATGCATGTTCTAACAATTGAGTTAACAGTGGTCTACAGATATGCCATGTTATCTGCACGCTCTGTATCACTGTGCTGGGTGACTCCAGCCTCCATAATGACAGAGGTCTGTTGTACTGGTTGGCCAGGATCCACCACGCTGAGGAGCAGCTCTTCCACTCTGGTGAGGGGGGATGTGTTGCGGCACCACTACCCGTGGCAAGCTGTTGTCTGTGGACATCGGAGGCATGCTGCCGGACATGTCTGATTAAATCACTGCAGTGATGGCGTACCTGCTCATAAGTCCGGATATGCATGCTTAGATCATTCACCCGACAGACAACATCCTGCCACAGTGCAGTGTGCCCATGCTGGTCCTGGCTGGTTCTGGAGAACAGCAAGTTGTGATGGTGTATGAGGGCATCTGCAATGACTTCCTCTTCCTCAGGGAAATACGCAGGTTTCCTGTTGTGAGACATGTCCCTGGAAGACAATAAAGCAGTAATTGTGAGCAAGTCATGTGGCACACTTAACATTCTAAAGTACAGACATCAGTGAAATGCCATATATAGCAACCTATTGGCTGTCAGTAGATACACACTTTTAATACCACATATGACTGCTCAGCCCACAACTGCCTGACAGTGCCTGGCACTTACTATATACCAAACCAGGTTCTGCATAGCAACAAAGAGAAACCAGCATGTAAGACTATACATCAGTACATGGCACACTGTATGTGACACAATGCACCACCTAGCCACAGGAGGTGTATATGAAGCTAATGCATACAGACATTTGTCATCCATTGAAATGAATGTACAGTACGGTTACAGTACTACCAGAACACCACGCTATGTGTTGATAGCAAACCCCTCAGTAAAATATGTGCACATTCATCACTATAGGTGGCATACTGCTGTACTACACTATACATGTTGCTATATATGCACTTATATCCTGTGACACACATACCACCGAGGCCATGTTACAGGCATACCCACACACACATCAGACATACCTACAAGACATAAAGGTATGGCAACCCAGATTAGTTTTACCTGTGTACCATACAATACTGTTTGTCAGCACCTACAAAACCTCATGCCTGTGGTATGTAATGTGTGAGGACTACAGGTAACAAACAAAACAGTGTTACCAAGCAATGTGGATATAAACCATACTGTGCTGTTTAGGCCTACAGCTTCAGGTAGTACTACAGTTCATACATGATTTGTATTCACTAGTGTTAACAATAAATAAGCATACATGTACTGCTTTAGCCTACAATGGCACACTCCAGTCAGCACCATGGGATTACGTCACACCATATGCCATACTGCTTATCCTGTCTAGCAATAGCATACGTACCTTTTGATGGGATTAGAGCTACAACACTACATACCATGATATACACAGTTTCCCACTAGGCTATCACACATATACACATCTTTGACACATTCGCCTACACATTCTCCATCACACCCAGTCAACCTCACATAGCATGTGATGCAACAGGTACATGCGTGTGTGTATCGGGTCCTAGGTAGCTAATAGGCTATTATCCGTAGGGCCTATGGAAGCCTAGCCATATGGTACCCTGCCCTTCAATACCCATGTAATGTAGGTTCATGCGCCCCTGTCATGCAGAGCCACAGAGGTGATTACCGAGTTGTGTTTCCTATCTCACATCCAATCATCATGATTATTCATGGCAACTGCTAATGAGGACCTTCATTTGCTATTGATAGGTAGTTAGTTCCAGAGTATGGTATGTGTCTGAGATGATAATGTGCCACTCAAGCATGTTCTGCTTTTTGACGTTACAAGGTTTAGATCAGTACAGTGTGTAGCTTATATGGAGTTTCAACTGTTTACATGGAGCATGTCCAACACTTGTGGGTTTGGCCTAGCTTTGTATGTTAGGCAGAGGTAGCCTCTGGGTAGGCGGTATGCGACACAGTGTAGCTGTGGTTTTGTAAGATAGTCAGCATAGGGCATCTGTTTGAGTCCGGTAATACTCTTTGTGAGGTATGTGTCTGTCGTCTACAGTTGCTGTGGATGTCTTCTGAGGTACATACCAACAGGGCCATTGTACTCTATGATGGGTGTTATGACTGATGAGTAGAGTGGAACACTGACCTCTATTTCCATGGAGGACACACCTTTACAGATGACATGTGTACCGTATTCAGCTTACATGACTAGTGTGGCACTGTGATTATCATAACGGACACTACTGTCCACCTGTGTCCCGTAGTCTCTTATCACACTTTCGGTGTTGAGTAGACTACCACCTATGTGGTAGTTCATGGGTACAGGGCTTTTAACAACAGGGATGGCAATACATGCACAACATTGAGCTTGAGCGTACATATGAACATCCAGTGGTGTACATATAGATATACATATCGGCACATATACAGTCCACCTTTCATGGTGGGAATATCAATTATGCAAAGGTTGAGAGGGATACAGTTATGTAATGATATTGCACAATCTTGTGCAGAATGCATGGAAGGTATTCTCAGCCCATGTATCTTTAGCAGTATCCCCTATCTGGAAGACTAAAAACCTAACAAATCATACCCATGGCGTTTGAACACCACATGTCATATGCCAGCACTGTATGCTGTCTTGTTTGACACACACTACAACCTACATATAAATATGCACATAACAACCTGCACCAACATATAAATGTCCACCCTTCACAAACAGTTGCAGTATGTCCCTTGTTCTATGCACATGTTCAGATGCTAATATATCAGACACATATATATCTCGCCATATGTGTGTGCCATACAGACACAGGGTCCACACTGTTGTAAGTCCTTACACCTTATGGATGACCTGTTGGGCCTTGCTACAACATGGACAGTTGTCACATGTGTGCATACAGTGATAGTACAAGAGTATATATAGCTGCAAATGATACATTACTATACTAGCCTGGTACAGCAGTTGCCAATGCTATGCTACACATTATGTGTCTATCATGCATGTCTTACTCTGTGACATCCAAGTTTATATAGGTGTTTGCACTACTCCCCCAAACTGCCATTAAACGCAGTACTGTACACATAGATAACATGTTCAGATGTTTAACATATAATGCTGAGCTACATATGTCACAGTTATGTCCCACTGCACACAGCTACATACCAATTTTTCCATGGCAGTAGTTATGCATGGCATCAGTGCATACATACCTACTGCTGCCACATATGCATGTTTCAGGGTACGTACAGTACTATTCATAAACATCTACTACTTGCCAGTAACTACAAACTGTTACATACCTGTTTGTCCCTTTCAGGTCTGTCTGTGTATGCTTTGACAGTTTTTTTTTTTTTATTAAGTAAAGATTCTTACTTAAGTTTAGTTTTTGGTTATTAATTATTTTTTTTTCTTAATTAATAACTTTAGTTTTTGTTTAGGTTTATATATTTGTTACCTAATTATATATTTATTTCTTGCATGCTACAGTTTGTCAATACTCTGCAGGAGTTGTACAGTTGCTTACACGTGCAATGTAATGATTGCATGTGGGGATAGCAAGTACAATCTGCTTTTATAGGTATCTGCGCATGTGCATGTGATGCACTCTGCACCAATTGTTGCCCAGCATTTGGTAAATGCATACAGCCTGCTGTGTGGTAATTGCAGTACTCCCAGTCATAGCAACCCAATGCTATAAATTACTAAGGTATGTAGGCGTAGCCCTTTCAGATATCCAGAGTGGGGCCCATGCCTGTTTGCTGTGGACACTGTTGTGTAAGTCGGACAGTTGGTATATGTCTTATAAATGAAGCTAGAGGTGTAGACAGTGCTGTACATGTTATACTCAGACCTGACTGTTGCCACTTCCAGTACAGAGCTATCAGTGTAGAGTTTTACTCACACCTACAAATGCTTACACAACATTTATGTGACTATGTAGTTTCTTTTCTACTCATATAATTAACTGCCATACAAATGTAATTATTGAGAAGTATTCTTTTGGCACATGAACTGTTTGTGAACTGTTATACTGTGAATATTAATGTACTCACTTCTGCAGGGTTTGTGTTTTTTATTGTTGACATTAGCACAGGGTTCGCAGGACAACTGGACAATTTCAGTACTGAGTATGCCTACCTACACCCTTGGTAGACCCTAAACACACAAGTATCTTTTAGTTGTCTGGGGGGGATGCTTACATACAGAGAGCATTATGTATTAATGTGTGAATATTATCTTACTGGACTTAAAGGATTGGTCTGTACCTGTCAGTTTATCAAGGCAGGTGGTCTGTCTGCATAGTTCCCAACTGTGAACCTATCCAGATGGTAGCCAGAAGTTACACTGTTATTCTTTGTCTGTGCAACTCACAGGTGTTTTCAGGACTGGTACAATGGCATTGTTACAGTCATTTGCTACCAGTACATGGCTACATCCTTTGGTATTTCTGTGTTGTACTCCTACATAAGGGCATAAGGGTATGCTTGTGGAGGTCCTACCAAAGCTATTTGCATAGTGTGTAACAGCAGTATAGCTTATATGCCTGTGTGTTTCTGCCTCTGCCAGGCCTATGGAACACTCAGATACATCTTTGCATGGAGTCAGGGATAGGTAGTTGAAAGTGAGGTACACCTTACACATAATAGGGACAGTAGGTGTAGATTTCAGTGAAGCAGTGCATATGGATTAGTACTCCTTTCATGAAGTACAAGCGGTGTCTACTGTTATTATTCTAAGTATTCATTGTGTAATACCCCAACTTTCTGACTGACATCAGTACTTTTCTGAGGGATTCGGAGGGACACAGCTAAAATATGTTTCACAATCAGGGACATCCCTGGAAAGTTGTCACAGTTAGGAGGTATGGCCTCTGCCCTACTCAGATATGCCAGTGTTTGTCCTGCTATGATACTGTGTGGGGGTTGTAAAGTGCCTCTGTAACATTATTTGCTGCTTGAATGGCTGCTTTTCACATCACACACATGCAATGCAATTCCACAACAATTGCTAGTAAAGATCCACAGAACAATCTTTGTGTTATGGCCTTCCTATTTTTCCTTTACATTCACTCATTGTAATGTATGACATATTTTTGTCAGCACCGAGTTATTGTATATCTGTAGTGGCTAAGTGGTACTTCATGCAGTCAAGTGTGTTCAAGGTCTGGGGTTTAAGACTGACAGAAATATTTTATTTTGCTGCTGAGCAGAACAAGGGCCCTGACATAGAGTGACTAAGGTACTTTTAAGCAGTTGTAAGCAGGTTTGCGCGATGCTTAGCGATGCTTATCTAAGCGCACACATGCGCACACTCGCTCAAACCTGCTAACTACTGCTTAAAAGTGCTTACTCCCACTAACCCCCGCGCTAATTTCTTTGAAAGAAAAGAAAATGGGGAAATAGGAAAGTGGTGAAAAAGGGGGCACAAAGAGGGAAAGATAGTAGGAAAACAAGCTTGGGATGTGCAGGACGGGTGTAGGGAAGGTCCATAGCTGCCCATTTCTTTACCAACGACAGCTGTGCATATGCAATGAATTTGGAGTGAAATTTGAATCCTTCCACCCCTGGGAGAGGGGTGAGGACAACAAAGTATGTTGTACTGCCAATAATAATTATCAGTTTACATGTCCAGCGGACATGTGTGTGAAATGGGCAGCTATGTATGGGGCGTAATTTTTTTGTGGGTACAGATTACCCCTTTTTTTTTTTTTTAGATGAGAGTGGAAAGTGAGGTAGAGGAAGTAGGTATATTTGAGGAGGTAGGTTGGGGAGATAAACAGACAAGACAAACAAGATGCATACAGGGGTGGAGTATGACACATGGGGTGGGTGAACACAATTGACGGGGACGGATGTTTGGAAAAAGAAGCCCATGAGCCCACAGATGGTAACAGTGGGACTGAGATCCCCACCCATGGGCAGTCACCACTGAACCTTCACAGACCTGAGGGTCGCTGTGCTGGGGATTGTGTAGGAGGGGCAGGCTCGCCCTTGAGTCATGCCACTCTCGCCTCGAGCTGGCATAGGAGATCAGCGACTAAACACTGGATATCCCTACACACCACAACCCGGACCCTTCCGAGGGTGACAGGTGGCCCTTCTCCACCCACGCTTGCAGGGGGGAGACGAGACCCATACCCTGCATTGCTTCCACCTGAAGGTGGCACAGGACCAATGAAGGAGGGTAGTCTGGGCTGGGCACCAGACCTGCTGGTGCCAGGTGCAATTGCCAGCTGAGGAGGGACAGGTGGGTCGGCTGGGACCGGCCTTCCCATACATTCTGTGATTAGGTGTGTTTAATTACAACATAGACAACAACATTCCAAATTAGTTGTAACAGCATGCAGAAATATTTTCATCAACCCAACACACCAGGGTTACAACAGTTGAACAGCAAGCATAACACATGCATATATTGAACAACAGTGGACATTACAACAACATGCAGGGATTATTGGTGGCAACAGGCCACCAAGATTGTGGTGTTTTAACAGGGGACATGCATCAAAGTAAATGCAGATTTTTATAGAACAATAGGACATATGTCCCAACAAATGTTTTGAGATTAGACATACCCATTGAGGTCTGTAATTGCATTATTTATGCACATGGAGTAGGGTGTAAAAAGAAACCTCCATTAACATCTTATTAGTACTTTAACTCTACACTACATTCCTATTGACTGCAGGTGTATATCCCCTACATGTATTATTACACTAGGCAACATGCATTAGATTGTGTAATGGGTTTGGCTAGTTCATTATATACCTGACCTATATCTGACATAGTAACTGTCCAAGATGCAGATGTTACTGCTACATAGTTGTATTTTATTTTTATATTTATGTATTTACACATCTGGATGTGTTCACATGACATTTTCACTTAATTTTCTACAGAACTCTACATTTCATGTAGCACACTCACATTTCTGGGGAACGCCTAGACAAGCTACTCATGTGCCAGATTTACCTATGCATGACAGCCATTTAACAACTGTTGAGGACTGTTATATGCTTCACAGCTACTGGCACTTCCTTCATCCACTTCATATGGGACTGCACAACTGTGGGTTGACAGCACCTAATACAACAGCACTATTTATTTAATGCAAGGGTGCAACAACATTTCAAAGTAAGTGACACAGACACACTCCAAGTATTATACCTTTATTAATTACATTGAACACTCTTTTCTACAGGCTCTCTCCTTTATTTGATATTACAGTGCATACGGAAGACCTATTCAGGACATATTATACCTTTATTGATAGGTTACAACACTCTTTTTCAGGCTTGCTCACTTGTATTATATGACAGTACATGCAGAGATATTATTCCAGACTTATTTTACCTTTATTGCTGGGTTAGTACACTCTATTTCTGGCTCTCTGACTTATGTTATATAACAGTACATGCAGAGAATTTACTCAGGGCATTTTATAGCTGTATTATTGGGCTACAACACTTTTGTCATGGTCTCTCACATATATTATATAACAATACATGCAGAATAATTACTAACCTGCCTGGTGGTGCAGCCTTAGCAGCCTATCTGCAAGGGCTTGCTGATTCATAGCATGGACACCTGCAGCTGTGAAGTAAATGAAGGGATATTGAGACATACCTATCCATTATTTAGACTATATTAGCATGTCTTACATACTCATTCCATGGCTACCTGCTTAGTAGTCGGGCATCTTGCATATGACGGGCCTCCTGGATCCATTGGTTCAGAAGGTCCTGCTTCTATTTCTTCAGGTCTGCATGGTGGTGACGGACCTACTCACCAGTCCGAGGGATGCCTGTGGCACTGGTGAGTTCATGAGCCAACCGGTTCCAAGCCTCTGCCTTATACTCCATCCCTTGGAACAGGCCCTGCAGGAGTTGAGACTCATGATGATGGACTAGGAGCCAAACCGTGTAGTTTGACTCCTCGATGCCCCAGCATTGCACTCTAAAGCGAGTATCCTCTCCAGCACCAGACATTCTAACTGCAGATGGGAGCTACAATCAGTTATGGTGAGTATTCCCGCCTATGGAGCTTAAATATGCCGTATTTCCCACACTTTTTTGTGATTGGCTGTTTTTGAAATTTCTTGGCTGACTGCAGACCTGCTTAGCAATGATTAATCTAACATTTATAAGTATATATATGTTAACAGTGGATGTTTATCCTAAGCTGTCGTGGCTTAGTGGTTCAGTACTTTGATTATGGTGCACAGTGTCCTGGGTTCGAACCTTGTCATAGCTTTTTATTTTACTACTGTCCAGACAGGTTAGGGGGTGTGGCTGTGTTTAAGCAACCTTGTTCTACGTTGCTCCACGTTGCCTGACGGTGCAATGGTTGGCACGGCGCGCACCTCCGCACAAACTGATTGCACTGGGTAAAGCGCTATTTAGCTATAAGCAACTACATTGTGCTGGGTAAAGCACTGCTTAACTACAGGCAACTATATTGTGCTGGGCAAAGTGTTGCTTAACTGCGGGCAATTATATTGCGCTGGGTAAAGCATTGCTTAACTGCGGACAATTATATGGCAGGTTCCTTTATAAATATACATTTTGTTCACTGATACATAGGCCATTTCAATGCTTTTTAGTAAAAGTTTAATCATATATGTCAGGAATTATTTCATATACTCATTTTGAACATAAAATAGGAAGGGGAGTGGTGGGACTCGAACAGTGAATGCTTCCTCTCTGTGCGAACGCTCTAACACTACGCTATTACTATTTGGCATATTATTATTATGCTCTTCCATGTCGAGATTGCTAACTGCAGCTAAGCAATGGGCACACCCGCGCACACATGCGCAAATACGGGCAGCTATATCGGGAATTAGAAAAAAAAATTTAATGTTTTACTTTTTATAACTGTGCTGGGGGTTTACAATGTCAGGGAGTGTGGTGTTGGGTACATGGACATTTGAGCAGACTCGCTCTTGTGTGTTGACATTTTGCATTTCACACACTTGCAGGGGCGTGGACCTTTAGACTGCTCAGCAGTCGACACACCCCCTGCTTGCCTGCATGTCCGTGTTAGACTTGGGGTAGAGTCAGCATGCTCTCATGAATATTCATGGCACGCTGACATCATACCGTTCAACTACAGCCTCCGAGTAAGACTTATTTAGTCTTATACGGAGGATTCATGAATCCGTGGGAAAGTGTTTCAACTTCTGTATTGGATAGATCACTTTTATGATTTAAGAACTCATGTATAGCTTCTAAGCCATAGTCATTTGGGATAATTGTAAATAGCAAGTTGATGTACAATGTAACAAACAGGAAGTCATTATTTCTCTAACAGATATGCCATTGACAGAATTTTGTTAAAAAATGTTTAGTATCTTGCATATAACTTTTTACTTTAATAGGATATTTACTAAGCACAGACTCCAGGTAAAAAGATAGGGTTTCAGTAATCCATTCCCCACCAGAAACAATAGAGCATAAAGGGGGATGCGTAAGACTCTTATGAATTTTAGGCAGACCAGAGAGGACAGGAATTACAGGACATGGTTCAGTAAAAAATTTGAATAAATCAATGGTTATATCATTTATAAGTTGTAAATCATAAATAGCCATATTTATATTACTTATAAAAGTCACCATACTAGAAAATCCAATTCTCTTAAAAGTTCTGTTATCTGCTAGGAACTCGTACATAAAAGATAAATAGCCGTTCGTATCAAGAATGAAAACAGCACCCCCCATTGGCCTATTTAATAACAATGTTAGTGTTATTCTGTAACTTAATAAGAGCTTCATATTTATGATGTGTCAAGTTGCAAAATATGTCTTTGAAACCTTGTTCATACAGTTCATGTAACTTTTTCACACACATTGGAAAAAGCATTAATTACTGGATAGCTTGTTGCTATAAAAGTACTTGATTTTTTTACATCTTTGAGGATCCAGATCAGAAGAATCCTAAAAGATATACTTAAGACTTAAATTCCTAACAAATAGTTTTAAACCAGTAAGTGCTTCTACTATCTTATCCACATTTGATGGAATATACTGAAGTCCTTTACAGTTTCCAATGTAGACAGTCTCTCACTGGACAAATTTATAACAGCATTATTTTCTAATGTTTCCAGTGTACTGAGTAGCTGTGAGTTTGTGGACCATTGTAATTCAGTCCTACTCTGCCACCCCCACTCTTCTTCGATTGACCCTGCAGACTGTCTTTTTTTCCCATTTCCATATGTTCTGGTAAACAGGGTATTAACTGTATAGATAGTTGTTGAAAATTTTCTACAGTATTACGATTTTCATTTGCTAGTAAGGCGTGAGAGGTTTGAGTATTATTAAGTATTGGGGTCACATTGGAATCAGTAGATGAACAAGTTTGCGTTACTTAAGTCTCAACACTAAGTAGTTGCACTGAAATATTTTTATTGTCCCTGGAGGATTCAGCAACAGTAAATGATTCTAAGGCATAAAGTGACCCCTTCTGCAAGGGGGTTTCTTTTTTACCCCATGAAAGCTTGGGCCATGAAAAAATCATCAATGTCTCTAAGAAGCTTATGCTTCTTTGTTAGTTCCAAATGCTTTTCATAACTAACTAGTCTATCAAGCATTAATTTGTATACAGGTAAATGTTCTTTAAAGCCCAGAAGTCACGTAACTCTTTTTCACACACACTGGAAAAAGCATTAATTGGAGAAAGCATTAATTACTGGACAGTTTATTGGTATAAAAGTATTTAATTTTTTACATCTTTGGGGATCCAGACCAGAGGAATCCCTAAAGATATACTTAAGACTTAAATTCCTAACAAATAGTTTTAAATCAGTATGTGCTTCTACTATCCACATTTGATGGAATATACTGAACCTACATTGAAAAGGAAACAGAATATTTTACGTTAGTGGTTTATTAGTATTTTATATACAGTTTAAAAGTATTTTTTCACATGCATTTCCCTACATGTAATTTTAAATGTTTTTTATATATGTCTTTATTTTTCAGTTTTGTTTATATGTACTTGTTTACACATTTTGAAGGCATTTATCTTTGCTTGTGATGAATGTGCTAGCTCTTTTGTGTCATGTGATCCTGTTAATTAACTATACATTGAAGCCATTGTGCTAAATGTAGTCTTTTGTACTCACACTGAAGACGGGTAGCCATACCTGAAAGCTTTGTGAATATTGTGGAATATTAAAACCTTATACTTCATCGAGCATTTCCAGTGTCTGAAAACATCTGTTGGATTTATTCTGACAATATTTGCCAAGTTTGGGAATCTACCTCATCTTAGAATAAATTAACATAAATCTTCCTTAGATGCCTCTCAACTGTCCAGATTTTCACAGACTGCCCGGATTTTAACTCTTATTTTTGGTCTGTTCCTCATAACATTTGTGTTTTTTCTGGATTTCGGAGGCAAATCAGTGAGGACTGAATTCATTAAATAATGGCAGGCATTTGAATTTCAGACATCATATTCTTCAGAAAATGCATGGTAAAACATGACCTTTTATTTTAGTAACTTTCTAGGGTTATGAGACCAGCATTTAAAATGTGTCCCTATTTTGGGGGGTTTCTCCTCCATTATTTTTTGCTTTGTCCAGAGTTTTTGTGTTAAGAGGTTGAGAGGTATGTCACCCTATACCCTTTAAATGGTAGAGATAAGATGCAGTTGGCCAACCAAAGACACTGGAATACATGGGGACCAAATTAGATGGTCATTTTAAGCAGTTTGATTTAAGACCTCTGCTTGTTGATTTTAGGAATATTATCAAGTTATGGCAAAGTTTTCACTTCTATTTTTTAGTAGAAATAAGCACTGCTAGAATTATATGCTAGACTAAATATCTGCACTTATGCAGATACTTTCTTCGGGTTTGTTTCTTTTCTTTTCCATTTCAGGTGCAGAGCAGCTTGGTAAATCGGTAAACTTCATCTAGGCTTTGCACAGAGCGTACATGGAATTTCCATTTTAGCACAATGAAAAACAGTATTCATGCTGCTCAACATGGTTACACAAATGCAAGCAAGGTTTCATGGGCAGCAAAAAAAACATGCAGAGCAGCATGAGCACAGAAAGAAGAAACATTTGAGTTTGCCTACAGGCAATCCTGCTCTGTGAGATCACGTAACAGCCACAATGACTACCAGGGATGAAAATACTGCAATAACAACAGTAACAACATAGTAAGGAAAAGTGTAGTGAGTACAATGCACACTAAAACTATTATTTGCAGAACAAAATGGAGGAGGATGATAAACAGCAAGAGCAACTACAAGGAAAGGTACAGTTGGCAGGGAAAGTGTGCTGATGAAAATGTGCACATACATGAAGGATAAGAGTGAGTAAAGAGGAAGAGGACATGGTAAATATGGAAATGTCTCCAAGATAGGATATGACAATGTATGTACACTTCCAAAACAAATCAGTAGCATAACATTATGCACATATGTAGATAACACAGAAAATACTTCTGTTGACACTTTTTGTACAAGTATATTTTGATAAGAATACACATGATAGTATAAGGTTACATGTCAGTGGAGGTTCACTTACATGGTCACTGGAGAGGACACTTAGCAAGGATGATATGTACAATAGGGGGTATGAGCATTCTCTGAAGATCTACAAAATAAATTACTAGAATATAACTGACATGTCACCATAGCAGGGACACATATCAACTGACTCCTGGACAAATGGAGAAAGAAACAGGTGCAGTCACTGACACTTTCAAAATATTATAACCTTTAACTTATGGCTTTGACAGGCTATGTAATTATAACTTATTATACATGTTTCTGCAGTGTTAGTATATTTATAAGGGGAATTCCCTAACCCTTCCACAAAAGTGACCACTTTTTTGGAGGGGGTCAAGAGGGACAGTGTTAAAACAGGAATTAAAATCAGGGGCAATATTGGTGAATTGAGAGATCTGCATGACACATAAACCACAATCCACCCCTGCAAGAATCAAACCCATGACATCAATGTTGTCACTGATCTGTGCATTTACTGGGTGCAAAACAGAAAGACGTATCACACATGCATCTAGTAGAACACCTTGAAGGGCAGTCTGCACTGTCAAATCCTAATGGGTATATATCACAGAAAATAGTTCTGTGTAGATAAACTCTGTGGCACATGTGATTAAAGCTGCAAACTATAATGTGTAATAGTAGATAGGTAGGGGTTCTGATCTCACAGCAGCCAACTCTGTGTGTGTAAATATGTCCCCATACAGCACTACAGACACCCTTTGTAAGGATTATGCATTGGGAAGATGGCTGAATGGTTAAGGTATTTACCTTACAGCCTCTCATAAGTATCGGTCATAGAAATAACAACACATAAAAACACCACACTATTTTCTGTGGATTCCCTACACACAGCTGGGTGTAGTATGCATCTGGCACATGTTATACCAATGGATATTGTCTGAAGCATCTGCAACTGATGTGTGACTTAAGAAATGATCTGTTATAATGAATGGTACAGTAGTACGTGAGAATGGCAATGAATCAAAGTCCACATGCACAGAAAGTACAGCAGTGCAAAGTCAAGTGTCAATGATCAAGGAAGCTGTTACTGTAACATCATTTGCTTTTATGTTTATTGGAGGAAATGTGTGGGTGAGGGTCCTGACACCATATATGGATACATTACAACAGAGGATACGATTCATGCAAAACAGCTAATGATACAAACGCTGATAGTCACACAATATTGTTGTGGAAGGGAAAAAACTGTATAATCCTTGTGAATAGTAGCACAATAGTGCATACAATGCATTTGCCAAGGTTACAAGTGAATCCTAGTGTTTGTGCATATAACAGCATTACAGCATACTGATGATATATGTGTCCATGTAATGACTATGATGTAATACTGCTGTACATCAGATAACATTTTCAGATGGATACATGTGCCATACTGCAGCTGTCAGTGTTCTGGTTGAATGACAATTGTGTAGAATGTTAATAAACCCCACTACAAGACCACATGTCTTACTATGGCAACAATATACGTAGCACCATCCCATATCAGCAGTCCTCAGGAGGCATATTACTACAACTTTTATGGAAAAACATGTACCTAAAAGGAAGCACTGGTCATCAATACAGTAGCTCAAATCCCATATTGGAATACAATGTTGTAGTGCTACAGTGCATCCACACTCAACATAGCATATATGGGTGACAACAACATCAAAATGTGCAATGTTCATAGGGTCATAGGAGATTACTAGGCTAATGACCAAGAGCCTATACAAGCCTAGCCATTATTATCCCATTTAACCCAACTCACTATCTCTATGTGAGGGAAGTTAGTAGGGGTGTGTTTATGTGTTTTATTTTATTACAGACTGCCTTTGTCCACATGGGAGATTGGCACCACACCATGAGTGAATTAGCAATCACACATCCAGTGGTCTGGACATGGCTTATAGATGGTCATGGAGCTCTGCTTCACAACATGTTTATGCATCTTTCATATGATGACTTTCTCAGTGTTCTGCAGAAAGGATGTTATGTGGACAGAGGGAAAAAGAGGATGTTGGAATCAAGGGGCTACTATGTGAAACGTTCTCCTGAGTCATATAATGACCATAAGAGATCACCAACCCACACACATACCACTTGACTGAGGTCATACATTTCCACAACGGTGATCATTTCTCATTGCCACTGGAAAAAGAGCTTGTCAAACATGGTCATTAATGATATACAATGTAAAGAGTGACTGGTGCTATACTTCAATTAGGCCTGTACATGTGTGACATTAGAACGTCCTAACTTATGCATTCTCAACTGTGATGCAGGACTAATGTCTGACAATATACTGGAAATGGATAAACTTGCATGACTTTACTAATAGAGTTTGGAGCTATGATGCATTACCTCACAATACATTCTGTTTTACAGTTTTAATTTTTTTGGGGAGGGATCTAGATGATTGTCAGTAAAGTACTGTGAACTTCAGAGATATCCAACTGCATTTTTTATTAAATCATCATTATGGTCCTGCTAAACCAGTTATGCGCATAATCAACTGGAATTCATATATCAGTCATTAATGAGCTATGATGCCCACTAAAGTATGTGTATGCAAGCAGTAACAATACCTTTCTGTCAATCAACCTACTATAGCAAAACAAAATAGGATACCTAGGATTACAAGTCTGGATCTACCACAACCATAAACTAATAAAGCAAAAAGTAATCCAGAGCCATGAGCCACAGGTATACACTTTATTTGTGCTAATAAAGTGCTTATCTGTGGCTTATGGCTCCAGATTACTTTTTGTTTTATTAATCAACCTACTATACATAGCTACTGGTATGTAATATTGGCTTTATAATCAAAGTTTTGGGAGCAATGACAGTGTGACACCCTTACTAAAATGTAGAATCTACTGAATTTGAACACCAGCTCACCTGTATTCTGATCATAGACACACTGCACTTGAACCAGAGCCACAGGGAGGTCTAGGCAGCAGGCGTATCTTCTCCACTCGGTACCAGTCTGTGAGGAGGAAGGTGCACCAGATCAAAATTTTTCACTTTTTTCCTTGAGCAGTGACACATGTTTATGCTCCAGTAGACAATATACAAATGGAAAAAGCAATAGCGAACACATAACACTTGTGTAAGTATTCATTATAACTCTCCTTTACTAAAAATGTCTATTGTGAGATTCTAACTCTGCTTTTATCTCTGTTTTCTCTTTTTAGTGCACTATATTTACACCTTGTACCATAGAGACAGTCAGCTAACAGGTGGAATTTATGCAATCATCTCCAACCAATGTGCTGAATGACATGCAATGCTGCTAAACATATATGCAATCTATAATGTGAATGCAATTAAATACTTCACTTTTTCCTTAAGCAGTGAGCCATGTTTGCAGTATGCCAAGCACCATGCACATGGTAAAGGTAAAAAAAGTAAAAAATAAAAAAAGGGAAACAAAGGTAGATGTATTGGGTTACTTCTGTTTGCCACAGACACGGCTTTGTAATAACCCTCAAATAATGTTTATACAAGCAATTCACATTTCATATCCAGTATCAAACAGCTTATACAGTTCGACATTTCCAGTTGATTGTACATGTGTAAATAACATATTTTGTGGAATGAGTGATCAAATATTTATGAATAGGTTTGCAAAACTGCTGTTATGCCTTCCCTTTGTATTCTGGGAATCCTTTCCTTATCTCTGCTCTATCAGACCTGCAATCTCTAGTGCATATATTCTCATTTTTCTTTCAAGGTGTGGCACAAATATATGACAGTGAAGAACAGTTTTCAACAAAGGCAGGAAACTGTCTATTATGCCAAAGAAATGTGCTTGTGGGGTGTTTGGTTTTGTTTAATAGCTCACAGCAGTTAGTTCCATGCTTTGTAAGTGCATTCTCATTAACACACCCTCTTTAGGGAAGAGTGTCTGTGAATTACCGTGTTTTGCTTCAGTCAGACTAATTATTTACAGATGCAAGCCATTAGCACCTACCAATTGTGTAGAGGCAACACTAACCCCCGGATTTACTTTTCTTCTATGCAGGACTAGCTTAGTCCTGCATTGAAGTGTTCATTTAGGAGCAGGACAGCAGCGCTCCATGCATATTAATGAAGGCGCGCTGCCTGAGCTCCTAATCTTACATGGAGCATGAAAGAGTGCAGGGGCCGTGTCTGAGAGCAGAGCTCTCAGAATATACATGCCCCCACAATGAAGAACTGCAAAAAGGCCAAAGGAATGAGCGAGACCGCTCATAGGTGTCCGCATATCCCCAGCAACATTCCCCCACATGTACAATAGCAATAGTAAATACAAATCAAATAAATAAACCTTTTTTTTATTAAGAATCCGATTAAAGCAAACCGTAGATGCGTGGGTGTGCCCATCACTTAGCTACAGTTAATGCAGCTTAAATGGCTGAAGAGGATAACAAGGAAGACATATGCAAATGAAGCAGTATAACACTAGTATAGTGGGCAGAGCATTCACTTTATAAACAAGCATTCCCGGTTTGAGTCCCACTGCAACACATTCGATTTTCCATGGCAAATCACGTTATGATCAATATTTTAGTTGCATAACCCACTAAATAACATATATTTGTGAACTGGAGTACTGCATTAAGTGCACCTGTGAGGTGTCAGTGTCATAATGTTGCAAAGTCCCCAGATAAGCACATGTGCCCCATACAGTATATGTACACAGGAATCATGGATACAAATGGAAGGTAAAATGTGTAATGAATGACAACTCAATAGAGCTTCCAAATCCCCCACCTTCCCAAGAACCATTAGATATTACTGTCTAAATCAGTGCAATTGTAAGCAGGAGTAAGCACTAGTAAGCAAGTGTAAGCACCAACAAGCAGTAGTAAGCATTTTTAAGCACTAGTAAGTGAGTTTAAGCTGTTTTCAAGGGGGTAAGCAATGCACACACAGGTTAAGCAATTTGGAAGCTAACTCACTGTAAGCATATTTAACTGGAGGTTAACATTGCTTACCCTCGCCCAAACCCACTTACAACTGCTCAAAAGTGCCTCAATCACTCTGTATCCAATGGCCCTTGTTCTGCCCAGCAACAAAATAAACAGCTTGCAGGTCTTGAACCCAGGACCCTATACACTATAGTCAGTGCAGTTAGCCACCAAGCCATTACAGCAGTACAAAAGAATGAGGTATCACCAAACAAGTCCTCACTATAGTAAAATCAAACTGAACCTGTGAAAGGAATCAGTATACAGTCATATGATCTATAACCCACTACACAACATAAATATGTGAACTAGAGTACAGCAGTAAGCCCAGATGTGAGGCATAATTGTAATCGAGTGTTGAAGTCCCCAATAAAACACAAGGACACCATACAGTATATGTACACATGAATGATGGATACCAGGCATATATAAAAGATGTAATGAATAAGAAATCAATACCAAAATAAAAATATAATACAAAATCTAATGTAAGCAATGCTAAGCATTGCACAGCCCAGCTTAGGAGGTGTAAGCAATGTGTAGGCCAGCTAACTCAATGTGCCCAGTGGTATACCCCGTTAAACAATGCCAACCTTAGGTAAGCAGGTTTGCCCATAGCCTAGCCTTTTCAAAACTGGCCAATCACAGAATAGTGCAGGAAATCGGCCCTACTTAAATCCAACAGGCAGGAATGCATCTCATAACTGGTTGTAGCTTCCCCTTTCAGGCACAATGGCAGTAAGGGGAGAAGGTCTGCAATTCTGGGAGCAGAGCTGTTGCATCCAGGAGTCCAGAGTCATGGCAGGACTCCTTGTCAAAGACCATGAGCAGAGACTGCTGCAGGGCTAGAACCAGGGTTCCCAATATAAGGCAGAAGCCAGGGACTGTCTCGCCCATGACCTCACCAGTACCACTGCATACCCCGAACTGGTAAACAGGTCAGCCATCACTATGCTGACCTGAAGCGGCGTAAGAGTGACCTCTTGGAGCAGTGAATCCAAGAGGCTAGACCGGCAGGGGCTGCCCCAGCTGTGTGTAAGTATCACTCCACTATGTGTGTAATAATTGCCAGATTAGGTATATAATGGATAGGTATGGCTAAATATTCCTCTTATGTCCTCCACAGCTGCAAGTGAGTGGACCGTGAACCAGGAGGCCCACGGAAGTCACCTGGAGAGGTTGCGATGCAAGGCAGGTCAGTAATGCTGTTGCATGTATTGTCATAGGAACTTTATCTAAAAGTATTAGTAAATTAATTCCCTGTATAAAACATGTATTGTTTAAGGCAAGTACTGCATACACCAGAGAATATGGCAAGAAGAGACTCATATAGTTTGTATGTAAATAAAAGCGTAATAGCCTGACAATAAAGGTCTAACTGCTGGACTGCATGTGTATACTCTGGTATCATATGGTAATGTAGATCTGCAATCACATAATACTACTGCTGTATTAAGCACTTTTACCCACACTGTGCACCAAAAATAGAATGTATAGGAATGCCTGTATATGACTGACGTAATCTCCAGAGGCCATTTAGTACAACTGAGAAACACATAGACAGAAATCTGTGAAAAGGCAGACAACAAAATCCAATAATAACGTATTACCATCACTGTCACCCACACTGTCCTACAAAATATAACTGTCTAGGGAATCCTGTATAAGAGTTTTGTAATACAAGGTCAGAATGAAAAAACACAGGAGAATCATAAGACAAAAAGCAGATAGGAGATATACAGCAATATCTATATAGCACACACAACACAGGTGGTCAGTGTTTAAGTTGTAGCAGACAAAGTCATGGTCTGAATCCTGGGAGTGGAGGTAGGCTGCATACAGAATCATACCCCACAATTGTACAGATAAGACCAGAATGTACAGTATGTGGGCCTATATCTGCAACCTGTCAGCCTGTCCCCCTGGGAAGTCTGTGGGATGATCCCAGATGTTTAGGCAGCAAACAGGGAATACAACTGTCACACATCTATAAGAACAAACCTGTCACTCTAGCAACTCCCTAAACTATTATGAGAGTAATAAGCCAAGTATGTCCTATCTACACCCCCATGTTGTCAAGGTGTGACCAGAGTGTGTACAGTAACAGAGTGAGATGTATGTGCAAAATACTAATGTGTAATCTGGTACTTTGTGTGCCAACATTCAGGTAGTGCTAACAAACATTGCTTTCAGAGGTACGAAGGATACAAGTACTGTGCTGAGAAATAAAAACCTTGATACACTGTACTGGTACTGTTTACGCTAGTATTGTATGGAATAGTGAGTGTTGCAGTTGCTTTGAATAATAAGGTATCACTGATCACTGTCACCCACACTGTGCCACATAATATAACTGTTTAGGAAAGCCTGTATAAGAGTGTGGTATGTCACTAAAGGTTGAATAGGGCAATAGTCTAGATATGTCCCGGTTCACCTGCATGTGGACAAGACATGACCAGAATCTGTGCAGAAAGGGATAGACAGCTATGTGCACAACATAAACCCAGAATCTGGGAGTATATGTAGAAAGAGTTAGTTAGTGTTAACAAACAATTCCTCCACAGGTATACCAGGTAAGAGGTGTATACATCAGGTAAAATCAGTTTATGTATAAAGATGACGACACTGATATCACTGTCCAAACTAAGGCTATAGGGTAATGTAGTAATAATTGTAAGGGACAGATAACAGCACTGACTAGGAAAGTAATGTGGACTACAGGAATATACTAGTTGTTAAATGACATCTTTCTTCCCCCACCCACCATATCTCCAACAATAAACTACATACTCACCTCAACTGGCATGTAATGACTTCACTGTTCTGATTACAACCTACTGGTTGATAATTATTTAAATCTGTTTCCACGAATGTGCTATATTGAAATATTCCAACATTGGTGGCATGGTGCCATCAATGTACCTGCATGCTGTTCTTATTACCACTGTGGTCCCATATGTGCATGTGTTCTGTTTGCTATGCAACTGTTCCATATCTGGTGTCTGGGTTAATGGGAATATCTATGCATGCTGTTATACCTAACCCTGGAATGTGTTGACTATTACTAACCCACATATGATGATGAAATTTAAACACCATAGCACATTTGGGAAGGCCAGTCCCAGTGGACCCATGTGTCCCACCTGAGCTGGACATGGCACCGGGCACCAGCACGTCAGGGCTCCAAACCGGGACCTCCTCATCCATTGGTCCTGCACCACCGTTGGGTGGAACTACCTCAGAGGATGGGGCTCAACCCCCCTGGGACTGGGCATGGACAGGAATCTGTCACCCGTCACCAGGTCCGGGTCATGGGACATAGTGAGCTCCACAGTGAGGTTGGAGATCTACTATGCCAGCTTGAGGGTCATGTGTCGCAACTAGAGGGTCGGCCAGGCTCTATTACTAAGCCCCCAGCACAGCCACCTTCAGGGCTGTGAAGGTGCAGTGGTGACTGTCCATTAGTGGGGACCTAAGTCCCACTGTTTCCACTAGGGGGCTCATGGGCTTCCGATTTCCCAACACCCCTCCCCATCAAGGTGTCTACCCCCCACATGTGTCATATACTACCCCTGTATGCATCTTGTTTGTCTGTTAAACTACCTAACCTACCTCCCAAAATATACCTACTATCCCTCCCCAACATCCCACTCTCACCTAAAAAAAGGGCAATCTGTTCCCCAAAAAAATATCACCCCATAAATAGCTATCCATTTTGCACACATGTCCACTGGACACATGCAATCTGGTCGAATTGGCAGCACAACATATTATTGTTGTCCTCACCCCTCTCTCAGGGGTCTGAGTGTCCAAATCTTCCTCCAAATTCAGTGTATATGCACAGATGTTGCTGTAGAAGAAATGGGCAGCTATGGACATTCCCTACACCCATCCTGCACATCCCTAGCTATTTTCCCTACTGTCTTTCACTCTTTGTGCCCCTTTATCACCACTTTCCTATCAACCATTTTTTCTTTTCTTTTAAAGAAATTAGCACGGGGGTAAGTGGAAG